>NW_027441095.1:0-143172 GCF_949628215.1 Phalacrocorax aristotelis | reverse complement strand
ATAGCCTTATATGGACTGGAAAAATATAGCCTTATATGGACAGGACCAATATAGCCTTATATGGACTGGAAAAATATAGCCTTATATGGACAAGACCAATATAGCCTTATATGGACTGGAAAAATATAGCCTTATATGGACTGGAAAAATATAGCCATATATGGACTGGAAAAATATAGCCTTATATGGACAGGACCAATATAGCCTTATATGGACTGGAAAAATATAGCCTTATATGGACTGGAAAAATATAGCCTTATATGGATAGGACCAATATAGCCTTATATGGACTGGAAAAATATAGCCTTATATGGACAGGACCAATATAGCCTTATATGCACTGGAAAAATATAGCCTTATATGGACAGGACCAATATAGCCTTATATGGAAAGGACCAATATAGCCTTATATGGACTGGAAAAATATAGCCTTATATGGACAGGACCAATATAGCCTTATATGGACTGGAAAAATATAGCCTTATATGGACAGGACCAATATAGACTTATATGGACTGGAAAAATATAGCCTTATATGGACAGGTCCAATATAGCCTTATATGGACTGGAAAAATATAGCCTTATATGTATAGGACCAATATAGCCTTATATGGACTGGAAAAATATAGCCTTATATGGACTGGAAAAATATAGCCTTATATGGACAGGACCAATATAGCCTTATATGGACTGGAAAAATATAGCCTTATATGGAAAGGACCAATATAGCCTTATATGGACTGGAAAAATATAGCCTTATATGGATAGGACCAATATAGCCTTATATGGACTGGAAAAATATAGCCTTATATGGACAGGACCAATATAGCCTTATATGGACTGGAAAAATATAGCCTTATATGGACAGGACCAATATAGCCTTATATGGACTGGAAAAATATAGCCTTATATGGACAGGACCAATATAGCCTTATATGGACTGGAAAAATATAGCCTTATATGGACAGGACCAATATAGCCTTATATGGAAAGGACCAATATAGCCTTATATGGACTGGAAAAATATAGCCTTATATGGACAGGACCAATATAGCCTTATATGGATAGGACCAATATAGCCTTATATGGACTGGAAAAATATAGCCTTATATGGACAGGACCAATATAGCCTTATATGGACTGGAAAAATATAGCCTTATATGGACAGGACCAATATAGCCTTATATGGAAAGGACCAATATAGCCTTATATGGACTGGAAAAATATAGCCTTATATGGACAGGACCAATATAGCCTTATATGGACTGGAAAAATATAGCCTTATATGGACAGGACCAATATAGCCTTATATGGACTGGAAAAATATAGCCTTATATGGACAGGACCAATATAGCCTTATATGGACTGGAAAAATATAGCCTTATATGGACAGGACCAATATAGCCTTATATGGACTGGAAAAATATAGCCTTATATGGACAGGACCAATATAGCCTTATATGGACTGGAAAAATATAGCCTTATATGGACTGGAAAAATATAGCCTTATATGGAAAGGACCAATATAGCCTTATATGGACTGGAAAAATATAGCCTTATATGGAAAGGACCAATATAGCCTTATATGGACTGGAAAAATATAGCCTTATATGGATAGGACCAATATAGCCTTATATGGACTGGAAAAATATAGCCTTATATGGACAGGACCAATATAGCCTTATATGGAAAGGACCAATATAGCCTTATATGGACTGGAAAAATATAGCCTTATATGGACAGGACCAATATAGCCTTATATGGACTGGAAAAATATAGCCTTATATGGACAGGACCAATATAGCCTTATATGGACTGGAAAAATATAGCCTTATATGGATAGGACCAATATAGCCTTATATGGACTGGAAAAATATAGCCTTATATGGACTGGAAAAATATAGCCTTATATGGACAGGACCAATATAGCCTTATATGGACAGGACCAATATAGCCTTATATGGAAAGGACCAATATAGCCTTATATGGACTGGAAAAATATAGCCTTATATGGACAGGACCAATATAGCCTTATATGGACTGGAAAAATATAGCCTTATATGGACAGGACCAATATAGCCTTATATGGACTGGAAAAATATAGCCTTATATGGACAGGACCAATATAGCCTTATATGGACTGGAAAAATATAGCCTTATATGGACTGGAAAAATATAGCCTTATATGGACAGGACCAATATAGCCTTATATGGAAAGGACCAATATAGCCTTATATGGACTGGAAAAATATAGCCTTATATGGATAGGACCAATATAGCCTTATATGGACAGGACCAATATAGCCTTATATGGACTGGAAAAATATAGCCTTATATGGACAGGACCAATATAGCCTTATATGGAAAGGACCAATATAGCCTTATATGGACAGGACCAATATAGCCTTATATGGACTGGAAAAATATAGCCTTATATGGATAGGACCAATATAGCCTTATATGGACTGGAAAAATATAGCCTTATATGGACAGGACCAATATAGCCTTATATGGAAAGGACCAATATAGCCTTATATGGACTGGAAAAATATAGCCTTATATGGACAGGACCAATATAGCCTTATATGGACTGGAAAAATATAGCCTTATATGGACAGGACCAATATAGCCTTATATGGACTGGAAAAATATAGCCTTATATGGACTGGAAAAATATAGCCTTATATGGACAGGACCAATATAGCCTTATATGGACTGGAAAAATATAGCCTTATATGGACAGGACCAATATAGCCTTATATGGACTGGAAAAATATAGCCTTATATGGACTGGAAAAATATAGCCTTATATGGACAGGACCAATATAGCCTTATATGGACAGGACCAATATAGCCTTATATGGACTGGAAAAATATAGCCTTATATGGATAGGACCAATATAGCCTTATATGGACTGGAAAAATATAGCCTTATATGGACTGGAAAAATATAGCCTTATATGGACAGGACCAATATAGCCTTATATGGAAAGGACCAATATAGCCTTATATGGACTGGAAAAATATAGCCTTATATGGACAGGACCAATATAGCCTTATATGGACTGGAAAAATATAGCCTTATATGGACAGGACCAATATAGCCTTATATGGACTGGAAAAATATAGCCTTATATGGACTGGAAAAATATAGCCTTATATGGACAGGACCAATATAGCCTTATATGGACTGGAAAAATATAGCCTTATATGGACAGGACCAATATAGCCTTATATGGACTGGAAAAATATAGCCTTATATGGACTGGAAAAATATAGCCTTATATGGACTGGAAAAATATAGCCTTATATGGACAGGACCAATATAGCCTTATATGGACTGGAAAAATATAGCCTTATATGGAAAGGACCAATATAGCCTTATATGGACTGGAAAAATATAGCCTTATATGGACAGGACCAATATAGCCTTATATGGACTGGAAAAATATAGCCTTATATGGACAGGACCAATATAGCCTTATATGGACTGGAAAAATATAGCCTTATATGGATAGGACCAATATAGCCTTATATGGACCGGAAAAATATAGCCTTATATGGACCGGACCAATATAGCCTTATATGGACTGGAAAAATATAGCCTTATATGGACTGGAAAAATATAGCCTTATATGGACAGGACCAATATAGCCTTATATGGACTGGAAAAATGTAGCCTTATATGGACAGGACCAATATAGCCTTATATGGACTGGAAAAATATAGCCTTATATGGACAGGACCAATATAGCCTTATATGGACTGGAAAAATATAGCCTTATATGGACAAGACCAATATAGCCTTATATGGACAGGAAAAATATAGCCTTATATGGACTGGAAAAATATAGCCATATATGGACTGGAAAAATATAGCCTTATATGGACAGGACCAATATAGCCTTATATGGACTGGAAAAATATAGCCTTATATGGACAGGACCAATATAGCCTTATATGGACTGGAAAAATATAGCCTTATATGGACTGGAAAAATATAGCCTTATATGGACAGGACCAATATAGCCTTATATGGACTGGAAAAATATAGCCTTATATGGACAGGACCAATATAGCCTTATATGGACTGGAAAAATATAGCCTTATATGGACAGGACCAATATAGCCTTATATGGACTGGAAAAATATAGCCTTATATGGACAGGACCAATATAGCCTTATATGGACTGGAAAAATATAGCCTTATATGGACAGGACCAATATAGCCTTATATGGAAAGGACCAATATAGCCTTATATGGACTGGAAAAATATAGCCTTATATGGACAGGACCAATATAGCCTTATATGGACTGGAAAAATATAGCCTTATATGGACAGGACCAATATAGACTTATATGGACTGGAAAAATTTAGCCTTATATGGATAGGACCAATATAGCCTTATATGGACTGGAAAAATATAGCCTTATATGGACAGGACCAATATAGCCTTATATGGACTGGAAAAATATAGCCTTATATGGACTGGAAAAATATAGCCTTATATGGACAGGACCAATATAGCCTTATATGGACTGGAAAAATATAGCCTTATATGGACAGGACCAATATAGCCTTATATGGACTGGAAAAATATAGCCTTATATGGACAGGACCAATATAGCCTTATATGGACTGGAAAAATATAGCCTTATATGGATAGGACCAATATAGCCTTATATGGACTGGAAAAATATAGCCTTATATGGACAGGACCAATATAGCCTTATATGGACTGGAAAAATATAGCCTTATATGGACTGGAAAAATATAGCCTTATATGGACAGGACCAATATAGCCTTATATGGACTGGAAAAATATAGCCTTATATGGAAAGGACCAATATAGCCTTATATGGACTGGAAAAATATAGCCTTATATGGATAGGACCAATATAGCCTTATATGGACTGGAAAAATATAGCCTTATATGGACAGGACCAATATAGCCTTATATGGACTGGAAAAATATAGCCTTATATGGACAGGAAAAATATAGCCTTATATGGACTGGAAAAATATAGCCTTATATGGACAGGACCAATATAGCCTTATATGGAAAGGACCAATATAGCCTTATATGGACTGGAAAAATATAGCCTTATATGGACAGGACCAATATAGCCTTATATGGACTGGAAAAATATAGCCTTATATGGACAGGACCAATATAGCCTTATATGGATAGGACCAATATAGCCTTATATGGACTGGAAAAATATAGCCTTATATGGACAGGACCAATATAGCCTTATATGGACTGGAAAAATATAGCCTTATATGGACAGGACCAATATAGCCTTATATGGAAAGGACCAATATAGCCTTATATGGACTGGAAAAATATAGCCTTATATGGACAGGACCAATATAGCCTTATATGGACTGGAAAAATATAGCCTTATATGGACAGGACCAATATAGCCTTATATGGACTGGAAAAATATAGCCTTATATGGACAGGACCAATATAGCCTTATATGGACTGGAAAAATATAGCCTTATATGGACAGGACCAATATAGCCTTATATGGACTGGAAAAATATAGCCTTATATGGATAGGACCAATATAGCCTTATATGGACTGGAAAAATATAGCCTTATATGGACAGGACCAATATAGCCTTATATGGACTGGAAAAATATAGCCTTATATGGACAGGACCAATATAGCCTTATATGGACTGGAAAAATATAGCCTTATATGGACAAGACCAATATAGCCTTATATGGACTGGAAAAATATAGCCTTATATGGACAGGACCAATATAGCCTTATATGGACTGGAAAAATATAGCCTTATATGGACAGGACCAATATAGCCTTATATGGAAAGGACCAATATAGCCTTATATGGACTGGAAAAATATAGCCTTATATGGATAGGACCAATATAGCCTTATATGGACTGGAAAAATATAGCCTTATATGGACTGGAAAAATATAGCCTTATATGGACAGGACCAATATAGCCTTATATGGACTGGAAAAATATAGCCTTATATGGACAGGACCAATATAGCCTTATATGGAAAGGACCAATATAGCCTTATATGGACTGGAAAAATATAGCCTTATATGGACAGGACCAATATAGCCTTATATGGACTGGAAAAATATAGCCTTATATGGACAGGACCAATATAGCCTTATATGGACTGGAAAAATATAGCCTTATATGGACAGGACCAATATAGCCTTATATGGACTGGAAAAATATAGCCTTATATGGACAGGACCAATATAGCCTTATATGGACTGGAAAAATATAGCCTTATATGGATAGGACCAATATAGCCTTATATGGACTGGAAAAATATAGCCTTATATGGACAGGACCAATATAGCCTTATATGGACTGGAAAAATATAGCCTTATATGGACAGGACCAATATAGCCTTATATGGACTGGAAAAATATAGCCTTATATGGACAGGACCAATATAGCCTTATATGGACTGGAAAAATATAGCCTTATATGGATAGGACCAATATAGCCTTATATGGACCGGAAAAATATAGCCTTATATGGACTGGAAAAATATAGCCTTATATGGACTGGAAAAATATAGCCTTATATGGACAGGACCAATATAGCCTTATATGGACTGGAAAAATGTAGCCTTATATGGACAGGACCAATATAGCCTTATATGGACTGGAAAAATATAGCCTTATATGGACAGGACCAATATAGCCTTATATGGACTGGAAAAATATAGCCTTATATGGACAAGACCAATATAGCCTTATATGGACTGGAAAAATATAGCCTTATATGGACTGGAAAAATATAGCCATATATGGACTGGAAAAATATAGCCTTATATGGACAGGACCAATATAGCCTTATATGGACTGGAAAAATATAGCCTTATATGGACTGGAAAAATATAGCCTTATATGGATAGGACCAATATAGCCTTATATGGACTGGAAAAATATAGCCTTATATGGACAGGACCAATATAGCCTTATATGCACTGGAAAAATATAGTCTTATATGGACAGGACCAATATAGCCTTATATGGAAAGGACCAATATAGCCTTATATGGACTGGAAAAATATAGCCTTATATGGACAGGACCAATATAGCCTTATATGGACTGGAAAAATATAGCCTTATATGGACAGGACCAATATAGACTTATATGGACTGGAAAAATATAGCCTTATATGGATAGGACCAATATAGCCTTATATGGACTGGAAAAATATAGCCTTATATGTATAGGACCAATATAGCCTTATATGGACTGGAAAAATATAGCCTTATATGGACTGGAAAAATATAGCCTTATATGGACAGGACCAATATAGCCTTATATGGACTGGAAAAATATAGCCTTATATGGAAAGGACCAATATAGCCTTATATGGACTGGAAAAATATAGCCTTATATGGATAGGACCAATATAGCCTTATATGGACTGGAAAAATATAGCCTTATATGGACAGGACCAATATAGCCTTATATGGACTGGAAAAATATAGCCTTATATGGACAGGACCAATATAGCCTTATATGGACTGGAAAAATATAGCCTTATATGGACAGGACCAATATAGCCTTATATGGACTGGAAAAATATAGCCTTATATGGACAGGACCAATATAGCCTTATATGTAAAGGACCAATATAGCCTTATATGGACTGGAAAAATATAGCCTTATATGGACAGGACCAATATAGCCTTATATGGATAGGACCAATATAGCCTTATATGGACTGGAAAAATATAGCCTTATATGGACAGGACCAATATAGCCTTATATGGACTGGAAAAATATAGCCTTATATGGACAGGACCAATATAGCCTTATATGGAAAGGACCAATATAGCCTTATATGGACTGGAAAAATATAGCCTTATATGGACAGGACCAATATAGCCTTATATGGACTGGAAAAATATAGCCTTATATGGACAGGACCAATATAGCCTTATATGGACTGGAAAAATATAGCCTTATATGGACAGGACCAATATAGCCTTATATGGACTGGAAAAATATAGCCTTATATGGACAGGACCAATATAGCCTTATATGGACTGGAAAAATATAGCCTTATATGGACAGGACCAATATAGCCTTATATGGACTGGAAAAATATAGCCTTATATGGACTGGAAAAATATAGCCTTATATGGATAGGACCAATATAGCCTTATATGGACTGGAAAAATATAGCCTTATATGGACTGGAAAAATATAGCCTTATATGGACAGGACCAATATAGCCTTATATGGACAGGACCAATATAGCCTTATATGGACTGGAAAAATATAGCCTTATATGGACAGGACCAATATAGCCTTATATGGACTGGAAAAATATAGCCTTATATGGACAGGTCCAATATAGCCTTATATGGACAGGACCAATATAGCCTTATATGGACTGGAAAAATATAGCCTTATATGGACAGGACCAATATAGCCTTATATGGACTGGAAAAATATAGCCTTATATGGACAGGACCAATATAGCCTTATATGGACTGGAAAAATATAGCCTTATATGGATAGGACCAATATAGCCTTATATGGATTGGAAAAATATAGCCTTATATGGACAGGACCAATATAGCCTTATATGGACTTTAAAAATATAGCCTTATATGGACAGGACCAATATAGACTTATATGGACTGGAAAAATATAGCCTTATATGGACAGGACCAATATAGCCTTATATGGACTGGAAAAATATAGCCTTATATGGACAGGACCAATATAGCCTTATATGGACTGGAAAAATATAGCCTTATATGGACAGGACCAATATAGCCTTATATGGACTGGAAAAATATAGCCTTATATGGACTGGAAAAATATAGCCTTATATGGACAGGACCAATATAGCCTTATATGGACTGGAAAAATATAGCCTTATATGGACAGGACCAATATAGCCTTATATGGACTGGAAAAATATAGCCTTATATGGACTGGAAAAATATAGCCTTATATGGACAGGACCAATATAGCCTTATATGGACTGGAAAAATATAGCCTTATATGGACAGGACCAATATAGCCTTATATGGACTGGAAAAATATAGCCTTATATGGACAGGACCAATATAGCCTTATATGGACTGGAAAAATATAGCCTTATATGGACTGGAAAAATATAGCCTTATATGGATAGGACCAATATAGCCTTATATGGACTGGAAAAATATAGCCTTATATGGACAGGACCAATATAGCCTTATATGGACTGGAAAAATATAGCCTTATATGGACAGGACCAATATAGCCTTATATGGACAGGACCAATATAGCCTTATATGGACTGGAAAAATATAGCCTTATATGGACAGGACCAATATAGCCTTATATGGACTGGAAAAATATAGCCTTATATGGACAGGACCAATATAGCCTTATATGGACTGGAAAAATATAGCCTTATATGGACAGGACCAATATAGCCTTATATGGACTGGAGAAATATAGTCTTATATGGACAGGACCAATATAGCCTTATATGGAGTGGAAAAATATAGCCTTATATGGACAGGACCAATATAGCCTTATATGGACTGGAAAAATATAGACTTATATGGACAGGACCAATATAGCCTTATATGGAAAGGACCAATATAGCCTTATATGGACTGGAAAAATATAGCCTTATATGGATAGGACCAATATAGCCTTATATGGACTGGAAAAATATAGCCTTATATGGACAGGACCAATATAGCCTTATATGGACTGGAAAAATATAGCCTTATATGGACAGGACCAATATAGCCTTATATGGACTGGAAAAATATAGCCTTATATGGACAGGACCAATATAGCCTTATATGGACTGGAAAAATATAGCCTTATATGGACAGGACCAATATAGCCTTATATGGACTGGAAAAATATAGCCTTATATGGACAGGACCAATATAGCCTTATATGGACTGGAAAAATATAGCCTTATATGGACTGGAAAAATATAGCCTTATATGGATAGGACCAATATAGCCTTATATGGACTGGAAAAATATAGCCTTATATGGACAGGACCAATATAGCCTTATATGGACTGGAAAAATATAGCCTTATATGGACAGGACCAATATAACCTTATATGGACTGGAAAAATATAGCCTTATATGGACAGGACCAATATAGCCTTATATGGACTGGAAAAATATAGCCTTATATGGACAGGACCAATATAGCCTTATATGGACTGGAAAAATATAGCCTTATATGGACAGGACCAATATAGCCTTATATGGACAGGACCAATGTAGCCTTATATGGAAAGGACCAATATAGCCTTATATGGACTGGAAAAATATAGCCTTATATGGACAGGACCAATATAGCCTTATATGGACTGGAAAAATATAGCCTTATATGGATAGGACCAATATAGCCTTATATGGACTGGAAAAATTTAGCCTTATATGGACAGGACCAATATAGCCTTATATGGACTGGAAAAATATAGCCTTATATGGACAGGACCAATATAGCCTTATATGGAAAGGACCAATATAGCCTTATATGGACTGGAAAAATATAGCTTTATATGGATAGGACCAATATAGCCTTATATGGACTGGAAAAATATAGCCTTATATGGACAGGACCAATATAGCCTTATATGGACTGGAAAAATATAGCCTTATATGGACAGGACCAATATAGCCTTATATGGACTGGAAAAATATAGCCTTATATGGACAGGACCAATATAGCCTTATATGGACAGGACCAATATAGCCTTATATGGACTGGAAAAATATAGCCTTATATGGACAGGACCAATATAGCCTTATATGGACTGGAAAAATATAGCCTTATATGGACAGGACCAATATAGCCTTATATGGACTGGAAAAATATAGCCTTATATGGACAGGACCAATATAGCCTTATATGGACTGGAAAAATATAACCTTATATGGACAGGACCAATATAGCCTTATATGGACTGGAAAAATATAGTCTTATATGGACTGGAAAAATATAGCCTTATATGGACTGGAAAAATATAGCCTTATATGGACAGGACCAATATAGCCTTATATGGACTGGAAAAATATAGACTTATATGGACAGGACCAATTTAGCCTTATATGGAAAGGACCAATATAGCCTTATATGGACTGGAAAAATATAGCCTTATATGGATAGGACCAATATAGCCTTATATGGACTGGAAAAATATAGCCTTATATGGACAGGACCAATATAGCCTTATATGGACTGGAAAAATATAGCCTTATATGGACAGGACCAATATAGCCTTATATGGACTGGAAAAATATAGCCTTATATGGACAGGACCAATATAGCCTTATATGGACTGGAAAAATATAGCCTTATATGGACAGGACCAATATAGCCTTATATGGACTGGAAAAATATAGCCTTATATGGACAGGACCAATATAGCCTTATATGGAAAGGACCAATATAGCCTTATATGGACTGGAAAAATATAGCCTTATATGGACAGGACCAATATAGCCTTATATGGACTGGAAAAATATAGCCTTATATGGACAGGACCAATATAGCCTTATATGGACTGGAAAAATATAGCCTTATATGGACAGGACCAATATAGCCTTATATGGACTGGAAAAATATAGCCTTATATGGACAGGACCAATATAGCCTTATATGGACTGGAAAAATATAGCCTTATATGGACAGGACCAATATAGCCTTATATGGACTGGAAAAATATAGCCTTATATGGACAGGACCAATATAGCCTTATATGGACTGGAAAAATATAGCCTTATATGGACAGGACCAATATAGCCTTATATGGACTGGAAAAATATAGCCTTATATGGACAGGACCAATATAGCCTTATATGGACTGGAAAAATATAGCCTTATATGGACAGGACCAATATAGCCTTATATGGACTGGAAAAATATAGCCTTATATGGACAGGACCAATATAGCCTTATATGGACTGGAAAAATATAGCCTTATATGGACAGGACCAATATAGCCTTATATGGACTGGAAAAATATAGCCTTATATGGACAGGACCAATATAGCCTTATATGGACTGGAAAAATATAGCCTTATATGGACAGGACCAATATAGCCTTATATGGACTGGAAAAATATAGCCTTATATGGACTGGAAAAATATAGCCTTATATGGACAGGACCAATATAGCCTTATATGGACTGGAAAAATATAGCCTTATATGGACAGGACCAATATAGCCTTATATGGACTGGAAAAATATAGCCTTATATGGACAGGACCAATATAGCCTTATATGGACTGGAAAAATATAGCCTTATATGGACAGGACCAATATAGCCTTATATGGACTGGAAAAATATAGCCTTATATGGACAGGACCAATATAGCCTTATATGGACTGGAAAAATATAGCCTTATATGGACAGGACCAATATAGCCTTATATGGACAGGACCAATATAGCCTTATATGGACTGGAAAAATATAGCCTTATATGGACAGGACCAATATAGCCTTATATGGACTGGAAAAATATAGCCTTATATGGACAGGACCAATATAGCCTTATATGGACTGGAAAAATATAGCCTTATATGGATAGGACCAATATAGCCTTATATGGACTGGAAAAATATAGCCTTATATGGACAGGACCAATATAGCCTTATATGGACTGGAAAAATATAGCCTTATATGGACTGGAAAAATATAGCCTTATATGGACAGGACCAATATAGCCTTATATGGAAAGGACCAATATAGCCTTATATGGACCGGAAAAATATAGCCTTATATGGATAGGACCAATATAGCCTTATATGGACTGGAAAAATATAGCCTTATATGGACTGGAAAAATATAGCCTTATATGGACAGGACCAATATAGCCTTATATGGAAAGGACCAATATAGCCTTATATGGACTGGAAAAATATAGCCTTATATGGACAGGACCAATATAGCCTTATATGGACTGGAAAAATATAGCCTTATATGGACAGGACCAATATAGCCTTATATGGACTGGAAAAATATAGCCTTATATGGACAGGACCAATATAGCCTTATATGGACTGGAAAAATATAGCCTTATATGGACAGGACCAATATAGCCTTATATGGACTGGAAAAATATAGCCTTATATGGACAGGACCAATATAGCCTTATATGGACTGGAAAAATATAGCCTTATATGGACAGGACCAATATAGCCTTATATGGACTGGAAAAATATAGCCTTATATGGAACGGACCAATATAGCCTTATATGGACTGGAAAAATATAGCCTTATATGGACTGGAAAAATATAGCCTTATATGGACAGGACCAATGTAGCCTTATATGGACTGGAAAAATATAGCCTTATATGGACAGGACCAATATAGCCTTATATGGACTGGAAAAATATAGCCTTATATGGACAGGACCAATATAGCCTTATATGTATATGGACTGGAAAAATATAGCCTTATATGGACTGGAAAAATATAGCCTTATATGGACAGGACCAATATAGCCTTATATGGACTGGAAAAATATAGCCTTATATGGACAGGACCAATATAGCCTTATATGGAAAGGACCAATATAGCCTTATATGGACTGGAAAAATATAGCCTTATATGGATAGGACCAATATAGCCTTATATGACTGGAAAAATATAGCCTTATATGGACAGGACCAATATAGCCTTATATGGACTGGAAAAATATAGCCTTATATGGACAGGACCAATATAGCCTTATATGGACTGGAAAAATATAGCCTTATATGGACAGGAAAAATATAGCCTTATATGGACTGGAAAAATATAGCCTTATATGGACAGGACCAAATATAGCCTTATATGGAAAGGACCAATATAGCCTTATATGGACTGGAAAAATATAGCCCTTATATGGACAGGACCAATATAGCCTTATATGGACTGGAAAAATATAGCCTTATATGGACAGGACCAATATAGCCTTATATGGACTGGAAAAATATAGCCTTATATGGACAGGACCAATATAGCCTTATATGGACTGGAAAAATATAGCCTTATATGGACTGGAAAAATATAGCCTTATATGGACAGGACCAATATAGCCTATATGGACTGGAAAAATATAGCCTTATATGGACAGGACCAATATAGCCTTATATGGACTGGAAAAATTTAGCCTTATATGGATAGGACCAATATAGCCTTATATGGACTGGAAAAATATAGCCTTATATGGACTGGAAAAATATAGCCTTATATGGACAGGACCAATATAGCCTTATATGGAAAGGACCAATGTAGCCTTATATGGACTGGAAAAATATAGCCTTATATGGACAGGACCAATATAGCCTTATATGGACTGGAAAAATATAGCCTTATATGGACAGGACCAATATAGCCTTATATGGACTGGAAAAATATAGCCTTATATGGACAGGACCAATATAGCCTTATATGGACTGGAAAAATATAGCCTTATATGGACAGGACCAATATAGCCTTATATGGACTGGAAAAATATAGCCTTATATGGACAGGACCAATATAGCCTTATATGGACTGGAAAAATATAGCCTTATATGGACAGGACCAATATAGCCTTATATGGACTGGAAAAATATAGCCTTATATGGACTGGAAAAATATAGCCTTATATGGACAGGACCAATATAGCCTTATATGGACTGGAAAAATATAGCCTTATATGGACAGGACCAATATAGCCTTATATGGACTGGAAAAATATAGCCTTATATGGACAGGACCAATATAGCCTTATATGGACTGGAAAAATATAGCCTTATATGGACAGGACCAATATAGCCTTATATGGACTGGAAAAATATAGCCTTATATGGACAGGACCAATATAGCCTTATATGGACAGGACCAATATAGCCTTATATGGACTGGAAAAATATAGCCTTATATGGACAGGACCAATATAGCCTTATATGGACTGGAAAAATTTAGCCTTATATGGATAGGACCAATATAGCCTTATATGGACTGGAAAAATATAGCCTTATATGGACAGGACCAATATAGCCTTATATGGACTGGAAAAATATAGCCTTATATGGACAGGACCAATATAGCCTTATATGGACTGGAAAAATATAGCCTTATATGGATAGGACCAATATAGCCTTATATGGACTGGAAAAATATAGCCTTATATGGACAGGACCAATATAGCCTTATATGGACTGGAAAAATATAGCCTTATATGGACTGGAAAAATATAGCCTTATATGGACAGGACCAATATAGCCTTATATGGACCGGGCCAATATAGCCTTATATGGACCGGAAAAAATATAGCCTTATATGGACAGGACCAATATAGCCTTATATGGACTGGAAAAATATAGCCTTATATGGACTGGAAAAATATAGCCTTATATGGGACAGGACCAATATAGCCTTATATGAAGGACAAATATAGCCTTATATGGACTGGAAAAATATAGCCTTATATGGACAGGACCAATATAGCCTTATATGGACTGGAAAAATATAGCCTTATATGGACAGGACCAATATAGCCTTATATGGACTGGAAAAATATAGCCTTATATGGACTGGAAAAATATAGCCTTATATGGACAGGACCAATATAGCCTTATATGGACTGGAAAAATATAGCCTTATATGGACAGGGACCAATATAGCCTTATATGGACTGGAAAAATATAGCCTTATATGGACTGGAAAATATAGCCTTATATGGACTGGAAAAATATAGCCTTATATGGACAGGACCAATATAGCCTTATATGGACTGGAAAAATATAGCCTTATATGGAAAGGACCAATATAGCCTTATATGGACTGGAAAAATATAGCCTTATATGGACAGGACCAATATAGCCTTATATGGACTGGAAAAATATAGCCTTATATGGACAGGACCAATATAGCCTTATATGGACTGGAAAAATATAGCCTTATATGGACAGGACCAATATAGCCTTATATGGACTGGAAAAATATAGCCTTATATGGACAGGACCAATATAGCCTTATATGGACTGGAAAAATATAGCCTTATATGGATAGGACCAATATAGCCTTATATGGACTGGAAAAATAAGCCTTATATGGACAGGACCAATATAGCCTTATATGGACTGTAAAAATATAGCCTTATATGGACAGGACCAATATAGCCTTATATGGACTGGAAAAATATAGCCTTATATGGACAGGACCAATATAGCCTTATATGGACTGGAAAAATATAGCCTTATATGGACAGGACCAATATAGCCTTATATGGACTGGAAAAATATAGCCTTATATGGACAGGACCAATATAGCCTTATATGGAAGGACCAATATAGCCTTATATGGACTGGAAAAAATAGCCTTATATGGACAGGACCAATATAGCCTTATATGGACTGGAAAAATATAGCCTTATATGGACAGGACCAATATAGCCTTATATGGACTGGAAAATATAGCCTTATATGGACAGGACCAATATAGCCTTATATGGACTGGAAAAATATAGCCTTATATGGATAGGACCAATATAGCCTTATATGGACAGGACCAATATAGCCTTATATGGACTGGAAAAATATAGCCTTATATGGACAGGACCAATATAGCCTTATATGGACTGGAAAAATATAGCCTTATATGGACAGGACCAATATAGCCTTATATGGACTGGAAAAATATAGCCTTATATGGATAGGACCAATATAGCCTTATATGGACTGGAAAAATATAGCCTTATATGGACAGGACCAATATAGCCTTATATGGACTGGAAAAATATAGCCTTATATGGACTGGAAAAATATAGCCTTATATGGACAGGACCAATATAGCCTTATATGGACTGGAAAAATATAGCCTTATATGGACAGGACCAATATAGCCTTATATGGACTGGAAAAATATAGCCTTATATGGACAGGACCAATATAGCCTTATATGGACTGGAAAAATATAGCCTTATATGGACAGGACCAATATAGCCTTATATGGACTGGAAAAATATAGCCTTATATGGACAGGACCAATATAGCCTTATATGGACTGGAAAAATATAGCCTTATATGGACAGGACCAATATAGCCTTATATGGACTGGAAAAATATAGACTTGTATGGACAGGACCAATATAGCCTTATATGGAAAGGACCAATATAGCCTTATATGGACTGGAAAAATATAGCCTTATATGGATAGGACCAATATAGCCTTATATGAACTGGAAAAATATAGCCTTATATGGACAGGACCAATATAGCCTTATATGGACTGGAAAAATATAGCCTTATATGGACAGGACCAATATAGCCTTATATGGACTGGAAAAATATAGCCTTATATGGACAGGACCAATATAGCCTTATATGGACTGGAAAAATATAGCCTTATATGGACAGGACAATATAGCCTTATATGGACTGGAAAAATATAGCTTATATGGACAGGACCAATATAGCCTTATATGGAAAGGACCAATATAGCCTTATATGGACTGGAAAAATATAGCCTTATATGGATAGGACCAATATAGCCTTATATGGACTGGAAAAATATAGCCTTATATGGACAGGACCAATATAGCCTTATATGGACTGGAAAAATATAGCCTTATATGGACAGGACCAATATAACCTTATATGGACTGGAAAAATATAGCCTTATATGGACAGGACCAATATAGCCTTATATGGACTGGAAAAATATAGCTTTATATGGACAGGACCAATATAGCCTTATATGGACTGGAAAAATATAGCCTTATATGGACAGGACCAATATAGCCTTATATGGACAGGACCAATGTAGCCTTATATGGAAAGGACCAATATAGCCTTATATGGACTGGAAAATATAGCCTTATATGGACAGGACCAATATAGCCTTATATGGACTGGAAAAATATAGCCTTATATGGATAGGACCAATATAGACTTATATGGACTGGAAAAATATAGCCTTATATGGACAGGACCAATATAGCCTTATATGGACTGGAAAAATATAGCCTTATATGGACAGGACCAATATAGCCTTATATGGAAAGGACCAATATAGCCTTATATGGACTGGAAAATATAGCCTTATATGGATAGGACCAATATAGCCTTATATGGACTGGAAAAATATAGCCTTATATGGACAGGACCAATATAGCCTTATATGGACTGGAAAAATATAGCCTTATATGGACAGGACCAATATAGCCTTATATGGACTGGAAAAATATAGCCTTATATGGACTGTAAAAATATAGCCTTATATGGACAGGACCAATATAGCCTTATATGGACTGGAAAAATATAGCCTTATATGGACAGGACCAATATAGCCTTATATGGACTGGAAAAATATAGCCTTATATGGACAGGACCAATATAGCCTTATATGGACTGGAAAAATATAGCCTTATATGGATAGGACCAATATAGCCTTATATGGACTGGAAAAATATAGCCTTATATGGACAGGACCAATATAGCCTTATATGGACTGGAAAAATATAGCCTTATATGGACTGGAAAAATATAGCCTTATATGGACAGGACCAATATAGCCTTATATGGACTGGAAAAATATAGCCTTATATGGACAGGACCAATATAGCCTTATATGGACTGGAAAAATATAGCCTTATATGGACAGGACCAATATAGCCTTATATGGACTGGAAAAATATAGCCTTATATGGACAGGACCAATATAGCCTTATATGGAAAGGACCAATATAGCCTTACATGGACTGGAAAAATATAGCCTTATATGGATAGGACCAATATAGCCTTATATGGACTGGAAAAATATAGCCTTATATGGACAGGACCAATATAACCTTATATGGACTGGAAAAATATAGCCTTATATGGACAGGACCAATATAGCCTTATATGGACTGGAAAAATATAGCCTTATATGGACAGGACCAATATAGCCTTATATGGACTGGAAAAATATAGCCTTATATGGACAGGACCAATATAGCCTTATATGGACAGGACCAATGTAGCCTTATATGGAAAGGACCAATATAGCCTTATATGGACTGGAAAAATATAGCCTTATATGGACAGGACCAATATAGCCTTATATGGACTGGAAAAATATAGCCTTATATGGATAGGACCAATATAGCCTTATATGGACTGGAAAAATATAGCCTTATATGGACAGGACCAATATAGCCTTATATGGACTGGAAAAATATAGCCTTATATGGACAGGACCAATATAGCCTTATATGGAAAGGACCAATATAGCCTTATATGGACTGGAAAAATATAGCCTTATATGGATAGGACCAATATAGCCTTATATGGACTGGAAAAATATAGCCTTATATGGACAGGACCAATATAGCCTTATATGGACTGGAAAAATATAGCCTTATATGGACAGGACCAATATAGCCTTATATGGACTGGAAAAATATAGCCTTATATGGACAGGACCAATATAGCCTTATATGGACTGGAAAAATATAGCCTTATATGGACAGGACCAATATAGCCTTATATGGACTGGAAAAATATAAGCCTTATATGGAACGGACCAATATAGCCTTATATGGACTGGAAAAATATAGCCTTATATGGACTGGAAAAATATAGCTTATATGGACAGGACCAATGTAGCCTTATATGGACTGGAAAAATATAGCCTTATATGGACAGGACCAATATAGCCTTATATGGACTGGAAAAATATAGCCTTATATGGACAGGACCAATATAGCCTTATATGGACTGGAAAAATATAGCCTTATATGGACTGGAAAAATATAGCCTTATATGGACAGGACCAATATAGCCTTATATGGACTGGAAAAATATAGCCTTATATGGACAGGACCAATATAGCCTTATATGGAAAGGACCAATATAGCCTTATATGGACTGGAAAAATATAGCCTTATATGGATAGGACCAATATAGCCTTATATGGACTGGAAAAATATAGCCTTATATGGACAGGACCAATATAGCCTTATATGGACTGGAAAATTTAGCCTTATATGGACAGGACCAATATAGCCTTATATGGACTGGAAAAATATAGCCTTATATGGACAGGAAAAATATAGCCTTATATGGAAAGGACCAATATAGCCTTATATGGACTGGAAAAATATAGCCTTATATGGAAAGGACCAATATAGCCTTATATGGACTGGAAAAATATAGCCTTATATGGACAGGACCAATATAGCCTTATATGGACTGGAAAAATATAGCCTTATATGGACAGGACCAATATAGCCTTATATGGACTGGAAAAATATAGCCTTATATGGACAGGACCAATATAGCCTTATATGGACTGGAAAAATATAGCCTTATATGGACTGGAAAAATATAGCCTTATATGGACAGGACCAATATAGCCTTATATGGACTGGAAAAATATAGCCTTATATGGACAGGACCAATATAGCCTTATATGGACTGGAAAAATTTAGCCTTATATGGATAGGACCAATATAGCCTTATATGGACTGGAAAAATATAGCCTTATATGGACTGGAAAAATATAGCCTTATATGGACAGGACCAATATAGCCTTATATGGAAAGGACCAATATAGCCTTATATGGACTGGAAAAATATAGCCTTATATGGACAGGACCAATATAGCCTTATATGGACTGGAAAAATATAGCCTTATATGGACAGGACCAATATAGCCTTATATGGACTGGAAAAATATAGCCTTATATGGACAGGACCAATATAGCCTTATATGGACTGGAAAAATATAGCCTTATATGGACAGGACCAATATAGCCTTATATGGACTGGAAAAATATAGCCTTATATGGACAGGACCAATATAGCCTTATATGGAAAGGACCAATATAGCCTTATATGGACTGGAAAAATATAGCCTTATATGGACAGGACCAATATAGCCTTATATGGAAAGGACCAATATAGCCTTATATGGACTGGAAAAATATAGCCTTATATGGACAGGACCAATATAGCCTTATATGGACTGGAAAAATATAGCCTTATATGGATAGGACCAATATAGCCTTATATGGACTGGAAAAATATAGCCTTATATGGACAGGACCAATATAGCCTTATATGGACTGGAAAAATATAGCCTTATATGGACTGGAAAAATATAGCCTTATATGGACAGGACCAATATAACCTTATATGGACTGGAAAAATATAGCCTTATATGGACAGGACCAATATAGCCTTATATGGACTGGAAAAATATAGCCTTATATGGACAGGACCAATATAGCCTTATATGGACTGGAAAAATATAGCCTTATATGGACAGGACCAATATAGCCTTATATGGACTGAAAAATATAGCCTTATATGGACAGGACCAATATAGCCTTATATGGACTGGAAAAATATAGCCTTATATGGACAGGACCAATATAGCCTTATATGGACTGGAAAAATATAGCCTTATATGGACTGGAAAAATATAGCCTTATATGGACAGGACCAATATAGCCTTATATGGACTGGAAAAATATAGCCTTATATGGACAGGACCAATATAGCCTTATATGGACTGGAAAAATATAGCCTTATATGGACAGGACCAATATAGCCTTATATGGACTGGAAAAATATAGCCTTATATGGACAGGACCAATATAGCCTTATATGGACTGGAAAAATATAGCCTTATATGGACAGGACCAATATAGCCTTATATGGACAGGACCAATATAGCCTTATATGGACTGGAAAAATATAGCCTTATATGGACAGGACCAATATAGCCTTATATGGACAGGACCAATGTAGCCTTATATGGACTGGAAAAATATAGCCTTATATGGACAGGACCAATATAGCCTTATATGGACTGGAAAAATATAGCCTTATATGGACAGGACCAATATAGCCTTATATGGACTGGAAAAATATAGCCTATATGGACTGGAAAAATATAGCCTTATATGGACAGGACCAATATAGCCTTATATGGACTGGAAAAATATAGCCTTATATGGACAGGACCAATATAGCCTTATATGGAAAGGACCAATATAGCCTTATATGGACTGGAAAAATATAGCCTTATATGGATAGGACCAATATAGCCTTATATGGACTGGAAAAATATAGCCTTATATGGACAGGACCAATATAGCCTTATATGGACTGGAAAAATATAGCCTTATATGGACAGGACCAATATAGCCTTATATGGACTGGAAAAATATAGCCTTATATGGACAGGAAAAATATAGCCTTATATGGACTGGAAAAATATAGCCTTATATGGACAGGACCAATATAGCCTTATATGGAAGGACCAATATAGCCTTATATGGACTGGAAAAATATAGCCTTATATGGACAGGACCAATATAGCCTTATATGGACTGGAAAAATATAGCCTTATATGGACAGGACCAATATAGCCTTATATGGACTGGAAAAATATAGCCTTATATGGACAGGACCAATATAGCCTTATATGGACTGGAAAAATATAGCCTTATATGGACTGGAAAAATATAGCCTTATATGGACAGGACCAATATAGCCTTATATGGACTGGAAAAATATAGCCTTATATGGACAGGACCAATATAGCCTTATATGGACTGGAAAAATTTAGCCTTATATGGATAGGACCAATATAGCCTTATATGGACTGGAAAAATATAGCCTTATATGGACTGGAAAATATAGCCTTATATGGACAGGACCAATATAGCCTTATATGGAAAGGACCAATGTAGCCTTATATGGACTGGAAAAATTAGCCTTATATGGACAGGACCAATATAGCCTTATATGGACTGGAAAAATATAGCCTTATATGGACAGGACCAATATAGCCTTATATGGACTGGAAAAATATAGCCTTATATGGACAGGACCAATATAGCCTTATATGGACTGGAAAAATATAGCCTTATATGGACAGGACCAATATAGCCTTATATGGACTGGAAAAATATAGCCTTATATGGACAGGACCAATATAGCCTTATATGGAAAGGACCAATATAGCCTTATATGGACTGGAAAAAATATAGCCTTATATGGACAGGACCAATATAGCCTTATATGGAAAGGACCAATATAGCCTTATATGGACTGGAAAAATATAGCCTTATATGGACAGGACCAATATAGCCTTATATGGACTGGAAAAATATAGCCTTATATGGATAGGACCAATATAGCCTTATATGGACTGGAAAAATATAGCCTTATATGGACAGGACCAATATAGCCTTATATGGACTGGAAAAATATAGCCTTATATGGACTGGAAAAATATAGCCTTATATGGACAGGACCAATATAGCCTTATATGGACTGGAAAAATATAGCCTTATATGGACAGGACCAATATAGCCTTATATGGACTGGAAAAATATAGCCTTATATGGACAGGACCAATATAGCCCTTATATGGACTGGAAAAATATAGCCTTATATGGACAGGACCAATATAGCCTTATATGGACTGGAAAAATATAGCCTTATATGGACAGGACCAATATAGCCTTATATGGACAGGACCAATATAGCCTTATATGGACAGCGAAAATATAGCCTTATATGGACCGGACCAATATAGCCTTATATGGACTGGAAAAATATAGCCTTATATGGACAGGACCAATATAGCCTTATATGGACTGGAAAAATATAGCCTTATATGGACAGGACCAATATAGCCTTATAGGACTGGAAAAATATAGCCTTATATGGACTGAAAAATATAGCCTTATATGGACAGGACCAATATAGCCTTATATGGACTGGAAAAATATAGCCTTATATGGACAGGACCAATATAGCCTTATATGGAAAGGACCAATATAGCCTTATATGGACTGGAAAAATATAGCCTTATATGGATAGACCAATATAGCCTTATATGGACTGGAAAAATATAGCCTTATATGGACAGGACCAATATAGCCTTATATGGACTGAAAAATATAGCCTTATATGGACAGGACCAATATAGCCTTATATGGACAGGAAAAATATAGCCTTATGTGGAAAGGACCAATATAGCCTTATATGGGACTGGAAAAATATAGCCTTATATGGACAGGACCAATATAGCCTTATATGGAAAGGACCAATATAGCCTTATATGGACTGGAAAAATATAGCCTTATATGGACAGGACCAATATAGCCTTATATGGACTGGAAAAATATAGCCTTATATGGACAGGACCAATATAGCCTTATATGGACTGGAAAAATATAGCCTTATATGGACAGGACCAATATAGCCTTATATGGACTGGAAAAATATAGCCTTATATGGACTGGAAAAATATAGCCTTATATGGAAAGGACCAATGTAGCCTTATATGGACTGGAAAAATATAGCCTTATATGGACAGGACCAATATAGCCTTATATGGACTGGAAAAATTTAGCCTTATATGGATAGGACCAATATAGCCTTATATGGACTGGAAAAATATAGCCTTATATGGACTGGAAAAATATAGCCTTATATGGACAGGACCAATATAGCCTTATATGGAAAGGACCAATGTAGCCTTATATGGACTGGAAAAATATAGCCTTATATGGACAGGACCATATAGCCTTATATGGACTGGAAAAATATAGCCTTATATGGACAGGACCAATATAGCCTTATATGGACTGGAAAAATATAGCCTTATATGGACAGGACCAATATAGCCTTATATGGACTGGAAAAACATAGCCTTATATGGACAGGACCAATATAGCCTTATATGGACTGGAAAAATATAGCCTTATATGGACAGGACCAATATAGCCTTATATGGACTGGAAAAATATAGCCTTATATGGACAGGACCAATATAGCCTTATATGGACTGGAAAAATATAGCCTTATATGGAAAGGACCAATATAGCCTTATATGGACTGGAAAAATATAGACTTATATGGACAGGACTAATATAGCCTTATATGGACTGGAAAAATATAGCCTTATATGGAAAGGACCAATATAGCCTTATATGGACCGGACCAATATAGCCTTATATGGAAAGGACCAATATAGCCTTATATGGACTGCAAAAATATAGCCTTATATGGACAGGAGCAATATAGCCTTATATGGACTGGAAAAATATAGCCTTATATGGAAAGGACCAATATAGCCTATATGGACTGTAAAAATATAGCCTTATATGGACAGGACCAATATAGCCTTATATGGACTGGAAAAATATAGCCTTATATGGACAGGACCAATATAGCCTTATATGGACTGGAAAAATATAGCCTTATATGGACTGGAAAAATATAGCCTTATATGGACAGGACCAATATAGCCTTATATGGACTGGAAAAATATAGCCTTATATGGACAGGACCAATATAGCCTTATATGGAAAGGACCAATATAGCCTTATATGGACTGGAAAAATATAGCCTTATATGGATAGGACCAATAAAGCCTTATATGGACTGGAAAAATATAGCCTTATATGGACAGGACCAATATAGCCTTATATGGACTGGAAAAATATAGCCTTATATGGACAGGACCAATATAGCCTTATATGGACTGGAAAAATATAGCCTTATATGGAAAGGACCAATATAGCCTTATATGGACTGGAAAAATATAGCCTTATATGGACAGGACCAATATAGCCTTATATGGAAAGGACCAATATAGCCTTATATGGACTGGAAAAATATAGCCTTATATGGACAGGACCAATATAGCCTTATATGGACTGGAAAAATATAGCCTTATATGGACAGGACCAATATAGCCTTATATGGACTGGAAAAATATAGCCTTATATGGACTGGAAAAATATAGCCTTATATGGACAGGACCAATATAGCCTTATATGGACTGGAAAAATATAGCCTTATATGGACAGGACCAATATAGCCTTATATGGACTGGAAAAATTTAGCCTTATATGGATAGGACCAATATAGCCTTATATGGACTGGAAAAATATAGCCTTATATGGACTGGAAAAATATAGCCTTATATGGACAGGACCAATATAGCCTTATATGGAAAGGACCAATGTAGCCTTATATGGACTGGAAAAATATAGCCTTATATGGACAGGACCAATATAGCCTTATATGGACTGGAAAAATATAGCCTTATATGGACAGGACCAATATAGCCTTATATGGACTGGAAAAATATAGCCTTATATGGACAGGACCAATATAGCCTTATATGGACTGGAAAAACATAGCCTTATATGGACAGGACCAATATAGCCTTATATGGACTGGAAAAATATAGCCTTATATGGACAGGACCAATATAGCCTTATATGGACTGGAAAAATATAGCCTTATATGGACAGGACCAATATAGCCTTATATGGACTGGAAAAATATAGCCTTATATGGACAGGACCAATATAGCCTTATATGGACTGGAAAAATATAGCCTTATATGGATAGGACCAATATAGCCTTATATGGACTGGAAAAATATAGACTTATATGGACAGGACCAATATAGCCTTATATGGACTGGAAAAATATAGCCTTATATGGAAAGGACCAATATAGCCTTATATGGACCGGACCAATATAGCCTTATATGGAAAGGACCAATATAGCCTTATATGGACTGGAAAAATATAGCCTTATATGGACAGGAGCAATATAGCCTTATATGGACTGGAAAAATATAGCCTTATATGGAAAGGACCAATATAGCCTTATATGGACTGTAAAAATATAGCCTTATATGGACAGGACCAATATAGCCTTATATGGACTGGAAAAATATAGCCTTATATGGACAGGAACAATATAGCCTTATATGGACTGGAAAAATATAGCCTTATATGGACTGGAAAAATATAGCCTTATATGGACAGGACCAATATAGCCTTATATGGACTGGAAAAATATAGCCTTATATGGACAGGACCAATATAGCCTTATATGGAAAGGACCAATATAGCCTTATATGGACTGGAAAAATATAGCCTTATATGGACAGGACCAATATAGCCTTATATGGACTGGAAAAATATAGCCTTATATGGACAGGACCAATATAGCCTTATATGGACTGGAAAAATATAGCCTTATATGGACAGGACCAATATAGCCTTATATGGACTGGAAAAATATAGCCTTATATGGAAAGGACCAATATAGCCTTATATGGACTGGAAAAATATAGCCTTATATGGACAGGACCAATATAGCCTTATATGGAAAGGACCAATATAGCCTTATATGGACTGGAAAAATATAGCCTTATATGGACAGGACCAATATAGCCTTATATGGACTGGAAAAATATAGCCTTATATGGACAGGACCAATATAGCCTTATATGGACTGGAAAAATATAGCCTTATATGGACAGGACCAATATAGCCTTATATGGACTGGAAAAATATAGCCTTATATGGACTGGAAAAATATAGCCTTATATGGACAGGACCAATATAGCCTTATATGGACTGGAAAAATATAGCCTTATATGGACAGGACCAATATAGCCTTATATGGACTGGAAAAATTTAGCCTTATATGGATAGGACCAATATAGCCTTATATGGACTGGAAAAATATAGCCTTATATGGACTGGAAAAATATAGCCTTATATGGACAGGACCAATATAGCCTTATATGGAAAGGACCAATGTAGCCTTATATGGACTGGAAAAATATAGCCTTATATGGACAGGACCAATATAGCCTTATATGGACTGGAAAAATATAGCCTTATATGGACAGGACCAATATAGCCTTATATGGACTGGAAAAATATAGCCTTATATGGACAGGACCAATATAGCCTTATATGGACTGGAAAAATATAGCCTTATATGGACTGGAAAAATATAGCCTTATATGGACAGGACCAATATAGCCTTATATGGACTGGAAAAATATAGCCTTATATGGACAGGACCAATATAGCCTTATATGGACTGGAAAAATTTTGCCTTATATGGATAGGACCAATATAGCCTTATATGGACTGGAAAAATATAGCCTTATATGGACTGGAAAAATATAGCCTTATATGGACAGGACCAATATAGCCTTATATGGAAAGGACCAATGTAGCCTTATATGGACTGGAAAAATATAGCCTTATATGGACAGGACCAATATAGCCTTATATGGACTGGAAAAATATAGCCTTATATGGACAGGACCAATATAGCCTTATATGGACTGGAAAAATATAGCCTTATATGGACAGGACCAATATAGCCTTATATGGACTGGAAAAACATAGCCTTATATGGACAGGACCAATATAGCCTTATATGGACTGGAAAAATATAGCCTTATATGGACAGGACCAATATAGCCTTATATGGACTGGAAAAATATAGCCTTATATGGACAGGACCAATATAGCCTTATATGGACTGGAAAAATATAGCCTTATATGGACAGGACCAATATAGCCTTATATGGACTGGAAAAATATAGACTTATATGGACAGGACCAATATAGCCTTATATGGACTGGAAAAATATAGCCTTATATGGAAAGGACCAATATAGCCTTATATGGACCGGACCAATATAGCCTTATATGGAAAGGACCAATATAGCCTTATATGGACTGCAAAAATATAGCCTTATATGGACAGGAGCAATATAGCCTTATATGGACTGGAAAAATATAGCCTTATATGGAAAGGACCAATATAGCCTTATATGGACTGTAAAAATATAGCCTTATATGGACAGGACCAATATAGCCTTATATGGACTGGAAAAATATAGCCTTATATGGACAGGACCAATATAGACTTATATGGAAAGGACCAATATAGCCTTATATGGACTGGAAAAATATAGCCTTATATGGACAGGACCAATATAGCCTTATATGGAATGGAAAAATATAGCCTGATATGGATAGGACCAATATAGCCTTATATGGACTGGAAAAATATAGCCTTATATAGACAGGACCAATATAGCCTTATATGGACTGGAAAAATATAGCCTTATATGGACAGGACCAATATAGCCTTATATGGACTGGAAAAATATAGCCTTATATGGACAGGACCAATATAGCCTTATATGGAAAGGACCAATATAGCCTTATATGGACTGGAAAAATATAGCCTTATATGGACAGGACCAATATAGCCTTATATGGACTGGAAAAATATAGCCTTATATGGACAGGACCAATATAGCCTTATATGGACTGGAAAAATATAGCCTTATATGGACAGGACCAATATAGCCTTATATGGACTGGAAAAATATAGCCTTATATGGACTGGAAAAATATAGCCTTATATGGACAGGACCAATATAGCCTTATATGGACTGGAAAAATATAGCCTTATATGGACAGGACCAATATAGCCTTATATGGACTGGAAAAATATAGCCTTATATGGACAGGACCAATATAGCCTTATATGGACTGGAAAAATATAGCCTTATATGGACTGGAAAAATATAGCCTTATATGGACAGGACCAATATAGCCTTATATGGACTGGAAAAATATAGCCTTATATGGACAGGACCAATATAGCCTTATATGGACTGGAAAAATATAGCCTTATATGGACAGGACCAATATAGCCTTATATGGACTGGAAAAATATAGCCTTATATGGACAGGACCAATATAGCCTTATATGGACTGGAAAAATATAGCCTTATATGGACAGGACCCATATAGCCTTATATGGAAAGGACCAATATAGCCTTATATGGACTGGAAAAATATAGCCTTATATGGACAGGACCAATATAGCCTTATATGGACTGGAAAAATATAGCCTTATATGGACAGGACCAATATAGCCTTATATGGACTGGAAAAATATAGCCTTATATGGACAGGACCAATATAGCCTTATATGGACTGGAAAAATATAGCCTTATATGGATAGGACCAATATAGCCTTATATGGACTGGAAAAATATAGCCTTATATGGACAGGACCAATATAGCCTTATATGGACTGGAAAAATATAGCCTTATATGGACTGGAAAAATATAGCCTTATATGGACAGGACCAATATAGCCTTATATGGACTGGAAAAATATAGCCTTATATGGACAGGACCAATATAGCCTTATATGGACTGGAAAAATATAGCCTTATATGGACAGGACCAATATAGCCTTATATGGACTGGAAAAATATAGCCTTATATGGACAGGACCAATATAGCCTTATATGGACTGGAAAAATATAGCCTTATATGGACAGGACCAATATAGCCTTATATGGACTGGAAAAATATAGCCTTATATGGACTGGAAAAATATAGCCTTATATGGATAGGACCAATATAGCCTTATATGGACTGGAAAAATATAGCCTTATATGGACTGGAAAAATATAGCCTTATATGGACAGGACCAATATAGCCTTATATGGACAGGACCAATATAGCCTTATATGGACTGGAAAAATATAGCCTTATATGGACAGGACCAATATAGCCTTATATGGACTGGAAAAATATAGCCTTATATGGACAGGTCCAATATAGCCTTATATGGACAGGACCAATATAGCCTTATATGGACTGGAAAAATATAGCCTTATATGGACAGGACCAATATAGCCTTATATGGACTGGAAAAATATAGCCTTATATGGACAGGACCAATATAGCCTTATATGGACTGGAAAAATATAGCCTTATATGGATAGGACCAATATAGCCTTATATGGATTGGAAAAATATAGCCTTATATGGACAGGACCAATATAGCCTTATATGGACTGGAAAAATATAGCCTTATATGGACAGGACCAATATAGACTTATATGGACTGGAAAAATATAGCCTTATATGGACAGGACCAATATAGCCTTATATGGACTGGAAAAATATAGCCTTATATGGACAGGACCAATATAGCCTTATATGGACTGGAAAAATATAGCCTTATATGGACAGGACCAATATAGCCTTATATGGACTGGAAAAATATAGCCTTATATGGACAGGACCAATATAGCCTTATATTGACAGGACCAATATAGCCTTATATGGAAAGGACCAATATAGCCTTATATGGACTGGAAAAATATAGCCTTATATGGACAGGACCAATATAGCCTTATATGGACTGGAAAAATATAGCCTTATATGGATAGGACCAATATAGCCTTATATGGACTGGAAAAATATAGCCTTATATGGACAGGACCAATATAGCCTTATATGGACTGGAAAAATATAGCCTTATATGGACAGGACCAATATAGCCTTATATGGGCTGGAAAAATATAGCCTTATATGGACAGGACCAATATAGCCTTATATGGAAAGGACCAATATAGCCTTATATGGACCGGAAAAATATAGCCTTATATGGATAGGACCAATATAGCCTTATATGGACTGGAAAAATATAGCCTTATATGGACTGGAAAAATATAGCCTTATATGGACAGGACCAATATAGCCTTATATGGAAAGGACCAATATAGCCTTATATGGACTGGAAAAATATAGCCTTATATGGACAGGACCAATATAGCCTTATATGGACTGGAAAAATATAGCCTTATATGGACAGGACCAATATAGCCTTATATGGACTGGAAAAATATAGCCTTATATGGACTGGAAAAATATAGCCTTATATGGACAGGACCAATATAGCCTTATATGGACTGGAAAAATATAGCCTTATATGGACAGGACCAATATAGCCTTATATGGACTGGAAAAATATAGCCTTATATGGACTGGAAAAATATAGCCTTATATGGACTGGAAAAATATAGCCTTATATGGACAGGACCAATATAGCCTTATATGGACTGGAAAAATATAGCCTTATATGGACAGGACCAATATAGCCTTATATGGACTGGAAAAATATAGCCTTATATGGACAGGACCAATATAGCCTTATATGGACTGGAAAAATATAGCCTTATATGGACTGGAAAAATATAGCCTTATATGGATAGGACCAATATAGCCTTATATGGACTGGAAAAATATAGCCTTATATGGACAGGACCAATATAGCCTTATATGGACTGGAAAAATATAGCCTTATATGGACAGGACCAATATAGCCTTATATGGACAGGACCAATATAGCCTTATATGGACTGGAAAAATATAGCCTTATATGGACAGGACCAATATAGCCTTATATGGACTGGAAAAATATAGCCTTATATGGACAGGACCAATATAGCCTTATATGGACTGGAAAAATATAGCCTTATATGGACAGGACCAATATAGCCTTATATGGACTGGAGAAATATAGTCTTATATGGACAGGACCAATATAGCCTTATATGGACTGGAAAAATATAGCCTTATATGGACAGGACCAATATAGCCTTATATGGACTGGAAAAATATAGACTTATATGGACAGGACCAATATAGCCTTATATGGAAAGGACCAATATAGCCTTATATGGACTGGAAAAATATAGCCTTATATGGATAGGACCAATATAGCCTTATATGGACTGGAAAAATATAGCCTTATATGGACAGGACCAATATAGCCTTATATGGACTGGAAAAATATAGCCTTATATGGACAGGACCAATATAGCCTTATATGGACTGGAAAAATATAGCCTTATATGGACAGGACCAATATAGCCTTATATGGACTGGAAAAATATAGCCTTATATGGACAGGACCAATATAGCCTTATATGGACTGGAAAAATATAGCCTTATATGGACAGGACCAATATAGCCTTATATGGACTGGAAAAATATAGCCTTATATGGACTGGAAAAATATAGCCTTATATGGATAGGACCAATATAGCCTTATATGGACTGGAAAAATATAGCCTTATATGGACAGGACCAATATAGCCTTATATGGACTGGAAAAATATAGCCTTATATGGACAGGACCAATATAACCTTATATGGACTGGAAAAATATAGCCTTATATGGACAGGACCAATATAGCCTTATATGGACTGGAAAAATATAGCCTTATATGGACAGGACCAATATAGCCTTATATGGACTGGAAAAATATAGCCTTATATGGACAGGACCAATATAGCCTTATATGGACAGGACCAATGTAGCCTTATATGGAAAGGACCAATATAGCCTTATATGGACTGGAAAAATATAGCCTTATATGGACAGGACCAATATAGCCTTATATGGACTGGAAAAATATAGCCTTATATGGATAGGACCAATATAGCCTTATATGGACTGGAAAAATTTAGCCTTATATGGACAGGACCAATATAGCCTTATATGGACTGGAAAAATATAGCCTTATATGGACAGGACCAATATAGCCTTATATGGAAAGGACCAATATAGCCTTATATGGACTGGAAAAATATAGCTTTATATGGATAGGACCAATATAGCCTTATATGGACTGGAAAAATATAGCCTTATATGGACAGGACCAATATAGCCTTATATGGACTGGAAAAATATAGCCTTATATGGACAGGACCAATATAGCCTTATATGGACTGGAAAAATATAGCCTTATATGGACAGGACCAATATAGCCTTATATGGACAGGACCAATATAGCCTTATATGGACTGGAAAAATATAGCCTTATATGGACAGGACCAATATAGCCTTATATGGACTGGAAAAATATAGCCTTATATGGACAGGACCAATATAGCCTTATATGGACTGGAAAAATATAGCCTTATATGGACAGGACCAATATAGCCTTATATGGACTGGAAAAATATAACCTTATATGGACAGGACCAATATAGCCTTATATGGACTGGAAAAATATAGTCTTATATGGACAGGACCAATATAGCCTTATATGGACTGGAAAAATATAGCCTTATATGGACAGGACCAATATAGCCTTATATGGACTGGAAAAATATAGACTTATATGGACAGGACCAATATAGCCTTATATGGAAAGGACCAATATAGCCTTATATGGACTGGAAAAATATAGCCTTATATGGATAGGACCAATATAGCCTTATATGGACTGGAAAAATATAGCCTTATATGGACAGGACCAATATAGCCTTATATGGACTGGAAAAATATAGCCTTATATGGACAGGACCAATATAGCCTTATATGGACTGGAAAAATATAGCCTTATATGGACAGGACCAATATAGCCTTATATGGACTGGAAAAATATAGCCTTATATGGACAGGACCAATATAGCCTTATATGGACTGGAAAAATATAGCCTTATATGGACAGGACCCATATAGCCTTATATGGAAAGGACCAATATAGCCTTATATGGACTGGAAAAATATAGCCTTATATGGACAGGACCAATATAGCCTTATATGGACTGGAAAAATATAGCCTTATATGGACAGGACCAATATAACCTTATATGGACTGGAAAAATATAGCCTTATATGGACAGGACCAATATAGCCTTATATGGACTGGAAAAATATAGCCTTATATGGACAGGACCAATATAGCCTTATATGGACTGGAAAAATATAGCCTTATATGGACAGGACCAATATAGCCTTATATGGACTGGAAAAATATAGCCTTATATGGACAGGACCAATATAGCCTTATATGGACTGGAAAAATATAGCCTTATATGGACAGGACCAATATAGCCTTATATGGACTGGAAAAATATAGCCTTATATGGACAGGACCAATATAGCCTTATATGGACTGGAAAAATATAGCCTTATATGGACAGGACCAATATAGCCTTATATGGACTGGAAAAATATAGCCTTATATGGACAGGACCAATATAGCCTTATATGGACTGGAAAAATATAGCCTTATATGGACAGGACCAATATAGCCTTATATGGACTGGAAAAATATAGCCTTATATGGACAGGACCAATATAGCCTTATATGGACTGTAAAAATATAGCCTTATATGGACAGGACCAATATAGCCTTATATGGACTGGAAAAATATAGCCTTATATGGACAGGACCAATATAGCCTTATATGGACTGGAAAAATATAGCCTTATATGGACAGGACCAATATAGCCTTATATGGACAGGACCAATATAGCCTTATATGGACTGGAAAAATATAGCCTTATATGGACAGGACCAATATAGCCTTATATGGACTGGAAAAATATAGCCTTATATGGACAGGACCAATATAGCCTTATATGGACTGGAAAAATATAGCCTTATATGGACAGGACCAATATAGCCTTATATGGAAAGGACCAATATAGCCTTATATGGACTGGAAAAATATAGCCTTATATGGACAGGACCAATATAGCCTTATATGGACTGGAAAAATATAGCCTTATATGGACAGGACCAATATAGCCTTATATGGACTGGAAAAATATAGCCTTATATGGACAGGACCAATATAACCTTATATGGACTGGAAAAATATAGCCTTATATGGACAGGACCAATATAGCCTTATATGGACTGGAAAAATATAGCCTTATATGGACAGGACCAATATAGCCTTATATGGACTGGAAAAATATAGCCTTATATGGACAGGACCAATATAGCCTTATATGGACTGGAAAAATATAGCCTTATATGGACAGGACCAATATAGCCTTATATGGACTGGAAAAATATAGCCTTATATGGACAGGACCAATATAGCCTTATATGGACTGGAAAAATATAGCCTTATATGGACAGGACCAATATAGCCTTATATGGACAGGACCAATGTAGCCTTATATGGAAAGGACCAATATAGCCTTATATGGACTGGAAAAATATAGCCTTATATGGACAGGACCAATATAGCCTTATATGGACTGGAAAAATATAGCCTTATATGGACAGGACCAATATAGCCTTATATGGACTGGAAAAATATAGCCTTATATGGACAGGACCAATATAGCCTTATATGGACTGGAAAAATATAGCCTTATATGGACAGGACCAATATAGCCTTATATGGACTGGAAAAATATAGCCTTATATGGACAGGACCAATATAGCCTTATATGGAACGGACCAATATAGCCTTATATGGACTGGAAAAATATAGCCTTATATGGACAGGACCAATATAGCCTTATATGGACTGGAAAAATATAGCCTTATATGGACAGGACCAATATAGCCTTATATGGACTGGAAAAATATAGCCTTATATGGACAGGACCAATATAGCCTTATATGGACTGGAAAAATATAGCCTTATATGGACAGGACCAATATAGCCTTATATGGACTGGAAAAATATAGCCTTATATGGACAGGACCAATATAGCCTTATATGGACTGGAAAAATATAGCCTTATATGGACAGGACCAATATAGCCTTATATGGACAGGACCAATATAGCCTTATATGGACTGGAAAAATATAGCCTTATATGGACAGGACCAATATAGCCTTATATGGACTGGAAAAATATAGCCTTATATGGACAGGACCAATATAGCCTTATATGGACTGGAAAAATATAGCCTTATATGGATAGGACCAATATAGCCTTATATGGACTGGAAAAATATAGCCTTATATGGACAGGACCAATATAGCCTTATATGGACTGGAAAAATATAGCCTTATATGGACTGGAAAAATATAGCCTTATATGGACAGGACCAATATAGCCTTATATGGAAAGGACCAATATAGCCTTATATGGACCGGAAAAATATAGCCTTATATGGATAGGACCAATATAGCCTTATATGGACTGGAAAAATATAGCCTTATATGGACTGGAAAAATATAGCCTTATATGGACAGGACCAATATAGCCTTATATGGACTGGAAAAATATAGCCTTATATGGAAAGGACCAATATAGCCTTATATGGACTGGAAAAATATAGCCTTATATGGACAGGACCAATATAGCCTTATATGGACTGGAAAAATATAGCCTTATATGGACAGGACCAATATAGCCTTATATGGACTGGAAAAATATAGCCTTATATGGACAGGACCAATATAGCCTTATATGGACTGGAAAAATATAGCCTTATATGGACAGGACCAATATAGCCTTATATGGACTGGAAAAATATAGCCTTATATGGATAGGACCAATATAGCCTTATATGGACTGGAAAAATATAGCCTTATATGGACAGGACCAATATAGCCTTATATGGACTGTAAAAATATAGCCTTATATGGACAGGACCAATATAGCCTTATATGGACTGGAAAAATATAGCCTTATATGGACAGGACCAATATAGCCTTATATGGACTGGAAAAATATAGCCTTATATGGACAGGACCAATATAGCCTTATATGGACTGGAAAAATATAGCCTTATATGGACAGGACCAATATAGCCTTATATGGAAAGGACCAATATAGCCTTATATGGACTGGAAAAAATAGCCTTATATGGACAGGACCAATATAGCCTTATATGGACTGGAAAAATATAGCCTTATATGGACAGGACCAATATAGCCTTATATGGACTGGAAAAATATAGCCTTATATGGACAGGACCAATATAGCCTTATATGGACTGGAAAAATATAGCCTTATATGGATAGGACCAATATAGCCTTATATGGACAGGACCAATATAGCCTTATATGGACTGGAAAAATATAGCCTTATATGGACAGGACCAATATAGCCTTATATGGACTGGAAAAATATAGCCTTATATGGACAGGACCAATATAGCCTTATATGGACTGGAAAAATATAGCCTTATATGGATAGGACCAATATAGCCTTATATGGACTGGAAAAATATAGCCTTATATGGACAGGACCAATATAGCCTTATATGGACTGGAAAAATATAGCCTTATATGGACTGGAAAAATATAGCCTTATATGGACAGGACCAATATAGCCTTATATGGACTGGAAAAATATAGCCTTATATGGACAGGACCAATATAGCCTTATATGGACTGGAAAAATATAGCCTTATATGGACAGGACCAATATAGCCTTATATGGACTGGAAAAATATAGCCTTATATGGACAGGACCAATATAGCCTTATATGGACTGGAAAAATATAGCCTTATATGGACAGGACCAATATAGCCTTATATGGACTGGAAAAATATAGCCTTATATGGACAGGACCAATATAGCCTTATATGGACTGGAAAAATATAGACTTGTATGGACAGGACCAATATAGCCTTATATGGAAAGGACCAATATAGCCTTATATGGACTGGAAAAATATAGCCTTATATGGATAGGACCAATATAGCCTTATATGAACTGGAAAAATATAGCCTTATATGGACAGGACCAATATAGCCTTATATGGACTGGAAAAATATAGCCTTATATGGACAGGACCAATATAGCCTTATATGGACTGGAAAAATATAGCCTTATATGGACAGGACCAATATAGCCTTATATGGACTGGAAAAATATAGCCTTATATGGACAGGACAATATAGCCTTATATGGACTGGAAAAATATAGCCTTATATGGACAGGACCAATATAGCCTTATATGGAAAGGACCAATATAGCCTTATATGGACTGGAAAAATATAGCCTTATATGGATAGGACCAATATAGCCTTATATGGACTGGAAAAATATAGCCTTATATGGACAGGACCAATATAGCCTTATATGGACTGGAAAAATATAGCCTTATATGGACAGGACCAATATAACCTTATATGGACTGGAAAAATATAGCCTTATATGGACAGGACCAATATAGCCTTATATGGACTGGAAAAATATAGCCTTATATGGACAGGACCAATATAGCCTTATATGGACTGGAAAAATATAGCCTTATATGGACAGGACCAATATAGCCTTATATGGACAGGACCAATGTAGCCTTATATGGAAAGGACCAATATAGCCTTATATGGACTGGAAAAATATAGCCTTATATGGACAGGACCAATATAGCCTTATATGGACTGGAAAAATATAGCCTTATATGGATAGGACCAATATAGACTTATATGGACTGGAAAAATATAGCCTTATATGGACAGGACCAATATAGCCTTATATGGACTGGAAAAATATAGCCTTATATGGACAGGACCAATATAGCCTTATATGGAAAGGACCAATATAGCCTTATATGGACTGGAAAAATATAGCCTTATATGGACAGGACCAATATAGCCTTATATGGACTGGAAAAATATAGCCTTATATGGACAGGACCAATATAGCCTTATATGGCTGGAAAAATATAGCCTTATATGGACAGGACCAATATAGCCTTATATGGACTGGAAAAATATAGCCTTATATGGACAGGACCAATATAGCCTTATATGGACTGGAAAAATATAGCCTTATATGGACTGGAAAAATATAGCCTTATATGGACAGGACCAATATAGCCTTATATGGACTGGAAAAATATAGCCTTATATGGACAGGACCAATATAGCCTTATATGGACTGGAAAAATATAGCCTTATATGGACTAGGACCAATATAGCCTTATATGGACTGGAAAAATATAGCCTTATATGGACAGGACCAATATAGCCTTATATGGACTGGAAAAATATAGCCTTATATGGACAGGACCAATATAGCCTTATATGGACTGGAAAAATATAGCCTTATATGGACTGGAAAAATATAGCCTTATATGGACAGGACCAATATAGCCTTATATGGACTGGAAAAATATAGCCTTATATGGACAGGACCAATATAGCCTTATATGGACTGGAAAAATATAGCCTTATATGGACAGGACCAATATAGCCTTATATGGAAAGGACCAATATAGCCTTACATGGACTGGAAAAATATAGCCTTATATGGATAGGACCAATATAGCCTTATATGGACTGGAAAAATATAGCCTTATATGGACAGGACCAATATAACCTTATATGGACTGGAAAAATATAGCCTTATATGGACAGGACCAATATAGCCTTATATGGACTGGAAAAATATAGCCTTATATGGACAGGACCAATATAGCCTTATATGGACTGGAAAAATATAGCCTTATATGGACAGGACCAATATAGCCTTATATGGACAGGACCAATATAGCCTTATATGGAAAGGACCAATATAGCCTTATATGGACTGGAAAAATATAGCCTTATATGGACAGGACCAATATAGCCTTATATGGACTGGAAAAATATAGCCTTATATGGATAGGACCAATATAGCCTTATATGGACTGGAAAAATATAGCCTTATATGGACAGGACCAATATAGCCTTATATGGACTGGAAAAATATAGCCTTATATGGACAGGACCAATATAGCCTTATATGGAAAGGACCAATATAGCCTTATATGGACTGGAAAAATATAGCCTTATATGGATAGGACCAATATAGCCTTATATGGACTGGAAAAATATAGCCTTATATGGACAGGACCAATATAGCCTTATATGGACTGGAAAAATATAGCCTTATATGGACAGGACCAATATAGCCTTATATGGACTGGAAAAATATAGCCTTATATGGACAGGACCAATATAGCCTTATATGGACTGGAAAAATATAGCCTTATATGGACAGGACCAATATAGCCTTATATGGACTGGAAAAATATAGCCTTATATGGAACGGACCAATATAGCCTTATATGGACTGGAAAAATATAGCCTTATATGGACTGGAAAAATATAGCCTTATATGGACAGGACCAATGTAGCCTTATATGGACTGGAAAAATATAGCCTTATATGGACAGGACCAATATAGCCTTATATGGACTGGAAAAATATAGCCTTATATGGACAGGACCAATATAGCCTTATATGGACTGGAAAAATATAGCCTTATATGGACTGGAAAAATATAGCCTTATATGGACAGGACCAATATAGCCTTATATGGACTGGAAAAATATAGCCTTATATGGACAGGACCAATATAGCCTTATATGGAAAGGACCAATATAGCCTTATATGGACTGGAAAAATATAGCCTTATATGGATAGGACCAATATAGCCTTATATGGACTGGAAAAATATAGCCTTATATGGACAGGACCAATATAGCCTTATATGGACTGGAAAAATATAGCCTTATATGGACAGGACCAATATAGCCTTATATGGACTGGAAAAATATAGCCTTATATGGACAGGAAAAATATAGCCTTATATGGACTGGAAAAATATAGCCTTATATGGACAGGACCAATATAGCCTTATATGGAAAGGACCAATATAGCCTTATATGGACTGGAAAAATATAGCCTTATATGGACAGGACCAATATAGCCTTATATGGACTGGAAAAATATAGCCTTATATGGACAGGACCAATATAGCCTTATATGGACTGGAAAAATATAGCCTTATATGGACAGGACCAATATAGCCTTATATGGACTGGAAAAATATAGCCTTATATGGACTGGAAAAATATAGCCTTATATGGACAGGACCAATATAGCCTTATATGGACTGGAAAAATATAGCCTTATATGGACAGGACCAATATAGCCTTATATGGACTGGAAAAATTTAGCCTTATATGGATAGGACCAATATAGCCTTATATGGACTGGAAAAATATAGCCTTATATGGACTGGAAAAATATAGCCTTATATGGACAGGACCAATATAGCCTTATATGGAAAGGACCAATGTAGCCTTATATGGACTGGAAAAATATAGCCTTATATGGACAGGACCAATATAGCCTTATATGGACTGGAAAAATATAGCCTTATATGGACAGGACCAATATAGCCTTATATGGACTGGAAAAATATAGCCTTATATGGACAGGACCAATATAGCCTTATATGGACTGGAAAAATATAGCCTTATATGGACAGGACCAATATAGCCTTATATGGACTGGAAAAATATAGCCTTATATGGACAGGACCAATATAGCCTTATATGGAAAGGACCAATATAGCCTTATATGGACTGGAAAAATATAGCCTTATATGGACAGGACCAATATAGCCTTATATGGAAAGGACCAATATAGCCTTATATGGACTGGAAAAATATAGCCTTATATGGACAGGACCAATATAGCCTTATATGGACTGGAAAAATATAGCCTTATATGGATAGGACCAATATAGCCTTATATGGACTGGAAAAATATAGCCTTATATGGACAGGACCAATATAGCCTTATATGGACTGGAAAAATATAGCCTTATATGGACTGGAAAAATATAGCCTTATATGGACAGGACCAATATAGCCTTATATGGACTGGAAAAATATAGCCTTATATGGACAGGACCAATATAGCCTTATATGGACTGGAAAAATATAGCCTTATATGGACAGGACCAATATAGCCTTATATGGACTGGAAAAATATAGCCTTATATGGACAGGACCAATATAGCCTTATATGGACTGGAAAAATATAGCCTTATATGGACAGGACCAATATAGCCTTATATGGACTGGAAAAATATAGCCTTATATGGACAGGACCAATATAGCCTTATATGGACTGGAAAAATATAGCCTTATATGGACTGGAAAAATATAGCCTTATATGGACAGGACCAATATAGCCTTATATGGACTGGAAAAATATAGCCTTATATGGACAGGACCAATATAGCCTTATATGGACTGGAAAAATATAGCCTTATATGGACAGGACCAATATAGCCTTATATGGACTGGAAAAATATAGCCTTATATGGACAGGACCAATATAGCCTTATATGGACTGGAAAAATATAGCCTTATATGGACAGGACCAATATAGCCTTATATGGACTGGAAAAATATAGCCTTATATGGACTGGAAAAATATAGCCTTATATGGACAGGACCAATATAGCCTTATATGGACAGGACCAATGTAGCCTTATATGGACTGGAAAAATATAGCCTTATATGGACAGGACCAATATAGCCTTATATGGACTGGAAAAATATAGCCTTATATGGACAGGACCAATATAGCCTTATATGGACTGGAAAAATATAGCCTTATATGGACTGGAAAAATATAGCCTTATATGGACAGGACCAATATAGCCTTATATGGACTGGAAAAATATAGCCTTATATGGACAGGACCAATATAGCCTTATATGGAAAGGACCAATATAGCCTTATATGGACTGGAAAAATATAGCCTTATATGGATAGGACCAATATAGCCTTATATGGACTGGAAAAATATAGCCTTATATGGACATGACCAATATAGCCTTATATGGACTGGAAAAATATAGCCTTATATGGACAGGACCAATATAGCCTTATATGGACTGGAAAAATATAGCCTTATATGGACAGGAAAAATATAGCCTTATATGGACTGGAAAAATATAGCCTTATATGGACAGGACCAATATAGCCTTATATGGAAAGGACCAATATAGCCTTATATGGACTGGAAAAATATAGCCTTATATGGACAGGACCAATATAGCCTTATATGGACTGGAAAAATATAGCCTTATATGGACAGGACCAATATAGCCTTATATGGAAAGGACCAATATAGCCTTATATGGACTGGAAAAATATAGCCTTATATGGATAGGACCAATATAGCCTTATATGGACTGGAAAAATATAGCCTTATATGGACAGGACCAATATAGCCTTATATGGACTGGAAAAATATAGCCTTATATGGACAGGACCAATATAGCCTTATATGGACTGGAAAAATATAGCCTTATATGGACAGGAAAAATATAGCCTTATATGGACTGGAAAAATATAGCCTTATATGGACAGGACCAATATAGCCTTATATGGAAAGGACCAATATAGCCTTATATGGACTGCAAAAATATAGCCTTATATGGACAGGACCAATATAGCCTTATATGGACTGGAAAAATATAGCCTTATATGGACAGGACCAATATAGCCTTATATGGACTGGAAAAATATAGCCTTATATGGACAGGACCAATATAGCCTTATATGGACTGGAAAAATATAGCCTTATATGGACTGGAAAAATATAGCCTTATATGGACAGGACCAATATAGCCTTATATGGACTGGAAAAATATAGCCTTATATGGACAGGACCAATATAGCCTTATATGGACTGGAAAAATTTAGCCTTATATGGATAGGACCAATATAGCCTTATATGGACTGGAAAAATATAGCCTTATATGGACTGGAAAAATATAGCCTTATATGGACAGGACCAATATAGCCTTATATGGAAAGGACCAATGTAGCCTTATATGGACTGGAAAAATATAGCCTTATATGGACAGGACCAATATAGCCTTATATGGACTGGAAAAATATAGCCTTATATGGACAGGACCAATATAGCCTTATATGGACTGGAAAAATATAGCCTTATATGGACAGGACCAATATAGCCTTATATGGACTGGAAAAATATAGCCTTATATGGACAGGACCAATATAGCCTTATATGGACTGGAAAAATATAGCCTTATATGGACAGGACCAATATAGCCTTATATGGAAAGGACCAATATAGCCTTATATGGACTGGAAAAATATAGCCTTATATGGACAGGACCAATATAGCCTTATATGGAAAGGACCAATATAGCCTTATATGGACTGGAAAAATATAGCCTTATATGGACAGGACCAATATAGCCTTATATGGACTGGAAAAATATAGCCTTATATGGATAGGACCAATATAGCCTTATATGGACTGGAAAAATATAGCCTTATATGGACAGGACCAATATAGCCTTATATGGACTGGAAAAATATAGCCTTATATGGACTGGAAAAATATAGCCTTATATGGACAGGACCAATATAGCCTTATATGGACTGGGAAAATATAGCCTTATATGGACAGGACCAATATAGCCTTATATGGACTGGAAAAATATAGCCTTATATGGACAGGACCAATATAGCCTTATATGGACTGGAAAAATATAGCCTTATATGGACAGGACCAATATAGCCTTATATGGACTGGAAAAATATAGCCTTATATGGACAGGACCAATATAGCCTTATATGGACAGGACCAATATAGCCTTATATGGACAGCGAAAATATAGCCTTATATGGACCGGACCAATATAGCCTTATATGGACTGGAAAAATATAGCCTTATATGGACAGGACCAATATAGCCTTATATGGACTGGAAAAATATAGCCTTATATGGACAGGACCAATATAGCCTTATATGGACTGGAAAAATATAGCCTTATATGGACTGCAAAAATATAGCCTTATATGGACAGGACCAATATAGCCTTATATGGACTGGAAAAATATAGCCTTATATGGACAGGACCAATATAGCCTTATATGGACTGGAAAAATATAGCCTTATATGGACTGGAAAAATATAGCCTTATATGGACAGGACCAATATAGCCTTATATGGACTGGAAAAATATAGCCTTATATGGACAGGACCAATATAGCCTTATATGGACTGGAAAAATTTAGCCTTATATGGATAGGACCAATATAGCCTTATATGGACTGGAAAAATATAGCCTTATATGGACTGGAAAAATATAGCCTTATATGGACAGGACCAATATAGCCTTATATGGAAAGGACCAATGTAGCCTTATATGGACTGGAAAAATATAGCCTTATATGGACAGGACCAATATAGCCTTATATGGACTGGAAAAATATAGCCTTATATGGACAGGAACAATATAGCCTTATATGGACTGGAAAAATATAGCCTTATATGGACAGGACCAATATAGCCTTATATGGACTGGAAAAACATAGCCTTATATGGACAGGACCAATATAGCCTTATATGGACTGGAAAAATATAGCCTTATATGGACAGGACCAATATAGCCTTATATGGACTGGAAAAATATAGCCTTATATGGACAGGACCAATATAGCCTTATATGGACTGGAAAAATATAGCCTTATATGGAAAGGACCAATATAGCCTTATATGGACTGGAAAAATATAGACTTATATGGACAGGACTAATATAGCCTTATATGGACTGGAAAAATATAGCCTTATATGGAAAGGACCAATATAGCCTTATATGGACCGGACCAATATAGCCTTATATGGAAAGGACCAATATAGCCTTATATGGACTGCAAAAATATAGCCTTATATGGACAGGAGCAATATAGCCTTATATGGACTGGAAAAATATAGCCTTATATGGAAAGGACCAATATAGCCTTATATGGACTGTAAAAATATAGCCTTATATGGACAGGACCAATATAGCCTTATATGGACTGGAAAAATATAGCCTTATATGGACAGGACCAATATAGCCTTATATGGACTGGAAAAATATAGCCTTATATGGACTGGAAAAATATAGCCTTATATGGACAGGACCAATATAGCCTTATATGGACTGGAAAAATATAGCCTTATATGGACAGGACCAATATAGCCTTATATGGAAAGGACCAATATAGCCTTATATGGACTGGAAAAATATAGCCTTATATGGATAGGACCAATAAAGCCTTATATGGACTGGAAAAATATAGCCTTATATGGACAGGACCAATATAGCCTTATATGGACTGGAAAAATATAGCCTTATATGGACAGGACCAATATAGCCTTATATGGACTGGAAAAATATAGCCTTATATGGAAAGGACCAATATAGCCTTATATGGACTGGAAAAATATAGCCTTATATGGACAGGACCAATATAGCCTTATATGGAAAGGACCAATATAGCCTTATATGGACTGGAAAAATATAGCCTTATATGGACAGGACCAATATAGCCTTATATGGACTGGAAAAATATAGCCTTATATGGACAGGACCAATATAGCCTTATATGGACTGGAAAAATATAGCCTTATATGGACTGGAAAAATATAGCCTTATATGGACAGGACCAATATAGCCTTATATGGACTGGAAAAATATAGCCTTATATGGACAGGACCAATATAGCCTTATATGGACTGGAAAAATTTAGCCTTATATGGATAGGACCAATATAGCCTTATATGGACTGGAAAAATATAGCCTTATATGGACTGGAAAAATATAGCCTTATATGGACAGGACCAATATAGCCTTATATGGAAAGGACCAATGTAGCCTTATATGGACTGGAAAAATATAGCCTTATATGGACAGGACCAATATAGCCTTATATGGACTGGAAAAATATAGCCTTATATGGACAGGACCAATATAGCCTTATATGGACTGGAAAAATATAGCCTTATATGGACAGGACCAATATAGCCTTATATGGACTGGAAAAACATAGCCTTATATGGACAGGACCAATATAGCCTTATATGGACTGGAAAAATATAGCCTTATATGGACAGGACCAATATAGCCTTATATGGACTGGAAAAATATAGCCTTATATGGACAGGACCAATATAGCCTTATATGGACTGGAAAAATATAGCCTTATATGGACAGGACCAATATAGCCTTATATGGACTGGAAAAATATAGCCTTATATGGAAAGGACCAATATAGCCTTATATGGACTGGAAAAATATAGCCTTATATGGACAGGACCAATATAGCCTTATATGGACTGGAAAAATATAGCCTTATATGGAAAGGACCAATATAGCCTTATATGGACCGGACCAATATAGCCTTATATGGAAAGGACCAATATAGCCTTATATGGACTGGAAAAATATAGCCTTATATGGACAGGAGCAATATAGCCTTATATGGACTGGAAAAATATAGCCTTATATGGAAAGGACCAATATAGCCTTATATGGACTGTAAAAATATAGCCTTATATGGACAGGACCAATATAGCCTTATATGGACTGGAAAAATATAGCCTTATATGGACAGGACCAATATAGCCTTATATGGACTGGAAAAATATAGCCTTATATGGACTGGAAAAATATAGCCTTATATGGACAGGACCAATATAGCCTTATATGGACTGGAAAAATATAGCCTTATATGGACAGGACCAATATAGCCTTATATGGAAAGGACCAATATAGCCTTATATGGACTGGAAAAATATAGCCTTATATGGATAGGACCAATATAGCCTTATATGGACTGGAAAAATATAGCCTTATATGGACAGGACCAATATAGCCTTATATGGACTGGAAAAATATAGCCTTATATGGACAGGACCAATATAGCCTTATATGGACTGGAAAAATATAGCCTTATATGGACAGGACCAATATAGCCTTATATGGACGGGAAAAATATAGCCTTATATGGACAGGACCAATATAGCCTTATATGGAAAGGACCAATATAGCCTTATATGGACTGGAAAAATATAGCCTTATATGGACAGGACCAATATAGCCTTATATGGACTGGAAAAATATAGCCTTATATGGACAGGACCAATATAGCCTTATATGGACTGGAAAAATATAGCCTTATATGGACAGGACCAATATAGCCTTATATGGACTGGAAAAATATAGCCTTATATGGACTGGAAAAATATAGCCTTATATGGACAGGACCAATATAGCCTTATATGGACTGGAAAAATATAGCCTTATATGGACAGGACCAATATAGCCTTATATGGACTGGAAAAATTTAGCCTTATATGGATAGGACCAATATAGCCTTATATGGACTGGAAAAATATAGCCTTATATGGATAGGACCAATATAGCCTTATATGGACAGGACCAATATAGCCTTATATGGAAAGGACCAATGTAGCCTTATATGGACTGGAAAAATATAGCCTTATATGGACAGGACCAATATAGCCTTATATGGACTGGAAAAATATAGCCTTATATGGACAGGACCAATATAGCCTTATATGGACTGGAAAAATATAGCCTTATATGGACAGGACCAATATAGCCTTATATGGACTGGAAAAATATAGCCTTATATGGACTGGAAAAATATAGCCTTATATGGACAGGACCAATATAGCCTTATATGGACTGGAAAAATATAGCCTTATATGGACAGGACCAATATAGCCTTATATGGACTGGAAAAATTTTGCCTTATATGGATAGGACCAATATAGCCTTATATGGACTGGAAAAATATAGCCTTATATGGACTGGAAAAATATAGCCTTATATGGACAGGACCAATATAGCCTTATATGGAAAGGACCAATGTAGCCTTATATGGACTGGAAAAATATAGCCTTATATGGACAGGACCAATATAGCCTTATATGGACTGGAAAAATATAGCCTTATATGGACAGGACCAATATAGCCTTATATGGACTGGAAAAATATAGCCTTATATGGACAGGACCAATATAGCCTTATATGGACTGGAAAAACATAGCCTTATATGGACAGGACCAATATAGCCTTATATGGACTGGAAAAATATAGCCTTATATGGACAGGACCAATATAGCCTTATATGGACTGGAAAAATATAGCCTTATATGGACAGGACCAATATAGCCTTATATGGACTGGAAAAATATAGCCTTATATGGACAGGACCAATATAGCCTTATATGGACTGGAAAAATATAGACTTATATGGACAGGACCAATATAGCCTTATATGGACTGGAAAAATATAGCCTTATATGGAAAGGACCAATATAGCCTTATATGGACCGGACCAATATAGCCTTATATGGAAAGGACCAATATAGCCTTATATGGACTGCAAAAATATAGCCTTATATGGACAGGAGCAATATAGCCTTATATGGACTGGAAAAATATAGCCTTATATGGAAAGGACCAATATAGCCTTATATGGACTGTAAAAATATAGCCTTATATGGACAGGACCAATATAGCCTTATATGGACTGGAAAAATATAGCCTTATATGGATAGGACCAATATAGCCTTATATGGATAGGACCAATATAGCCTTATACGAACAGGACCAATATAGCCTTATATGGACTGGAAAAATATAGCCTTATATGGATAGGACCAATATAGCCTTATATGGACTGGAAAAATATAGCCTTATATGGATAGGACCAATATAGCCTTATATGGACTGGAAAAATATAGCCTTATATGGACTGGACCAATATAGCCTTATATGGACTGGAAAAATATAGCCTTATATGGACAGGACCAATATAGCCTTATATGGACAGCGAAAATATAGCCTTATATGGAAAGGACCAATATAGCCTTATATGGACTGGAAAAATATAGCCTTATATGGACAGGACCAATATAGCCTTATATGGACTTGAAAAATATAGCCTTATATGGACCGGACCAGTATAGCCTTATATGGAAAGGACCAATATAGCCTTATATGGACTGGAAAAATATAGCCTTATATGGACAGGACCAATATAGCCTTATATGGACTGGAAAAATATAGCCTTATATGGACAGGACCAATATAGCCTTATATGGACTGGAAAAACATAGCCTTATATGGACAGGACCAATATAGCCTTATATGGACTGGAAAAATATAGCCTTATATGGACAGGACCAATATAGCCTTATATGGACTGGAAAAATATAGCCTTATATGGACAGGACCAATATAGCCTTATATGGACTGGAAAAATATAGCCTTATATGGACAGGACCAATATAGCCTTATATGGACTGGAAAAATATAGCCTTATATGGAAAGGACCAATATAGCCTTATATGGACTGCAAAAATATAGCCTTATATGGACAGGACCAATATAGCCTTATATGGACTGGAAAAATATAGCCTTATATGGACAGGACCAATATAGCCTTATATGGACTGGAAAAATATAGCCTTATATGGACCGGACCAATATAGCCTTATATGGACTTGAAAAATATAGCCTTATATGCATATGACCAATATAGCCTTATATGGACTGGAAAAATATAGCCTTATATGGACAGGACCAATATAGCCTTATATGGACCGAAAAAATATAGCCTTATATGGACAGGACCAATATAGCCTTATATGGACTGGAAAAATATAGCCTTATATGGACAGGACCAATATAGCCTTATATGGATAGGACCAATATAGCCTTATATGGACAGGACCAATATAGCCTTATATGGACTGGAAAAATATAGCCTTATATGGACAGGACCAATATAGCCTTATATGGACTGGAAAAATATAGCCTTATATGGAAAGGCCCAATATAGCCTTATATGGACTGGAAAAATATAGCCTTATATGGACCGGACCAATATAGCCTTATATGGACTTGAAAAATATAGCCTTATATGCATAGGACCAATATAGCCTTATATGGACTGGAAAAATAAAGCCTTATATGGACAGGACCAATATTGCCTTATATGGACCGGAAAAATATAGCCTTATATGGATAGGACCAATATAGCCTTATATGGACAGGACCAATATAGCCTTATATGGACTGCAAAAATATAGCCTTATATGGAAAGGACCAATATAGCCTTATATGGACAGGACCAATATAGCCTTATATGGACTGGAAAAATATAGCCTTATATGGACAGGACCAATATAGACTTATATGGACTGGAAAAATATAGCCTTATATGGAAAGGACCAATATAGCCTTATATGGACCGGACCAATATAGCCTTATATGGAAAGGACCAATATAGCCTTATATGGACTGCAAAAATATAGCCTTATATGGACAGGACCAATATAGCCTTATATGGACTGGAAAAATATAGCCTTATATGGACAGGACCAATATAGCCTTATATGGACTGGAAAAACATAGCCTTATATGGACAGGACCAATATAGCCTTATATGGACTGGAAAAATATAGCCTTATATGGACAGGACCAATATAGCCTTATATGGATAGGAAAAATATAGCCTTATATGGATAGGAGCAATATAGCCTTATATGGACTGGAAAAATATAGCCTTATATGGACAGGACCAATATAGCCTTATATGGACTGGAAAAATATAGCCTTATATGGACAGGACCAATATAGCCTTATATGGACTGGAAAAATATAGCCTTATATGGAAAGGACCAATATAGACTTATATGGACTGGAAAAATATAGCCTTATATGGACAGGACCAATATAGCCTTATATGGACTGGAAAAATATAGCCTTATATGGAAAGGACCAATATAGCCTTATATGGACTGGAAAAATATAGCCTTATATGGACAGGACCAATATAGCCTTATATGGACTGCAAAAATATAGCCTTATATGGAAAGGACCAATATAGCCTTATATGGACTGGAAAAATATAGCCTTATATGGACAGGACCAATATAGCCTTATATGGACTGGAAAAATATAGCCTTATATGGACAGGACCAATATAGCCTTATATGGACTGGAAAAATATAGCCTTATATGGATAGGACCAATATAGCCTTATATGGACTGGAAAAATATAGCCTTATATGGACTGGACCAATATAGCCTTATATGGACTGGAAAAATATAGCCTTATATGGACAGGACCAATATAGCCTTATATGGACAGCGAAAATATAGCCTTATATGGAAAGGACCAATATAGCCTTATATGGACTGGAAAAATATAGCCCTATATGGACAGGACCAATATAGCCTTATATGGACTTGAAAAATATAGCCTTATATGGACCGGACCAATATAGCCTTATATGGAAAGGACCAATATAGCCTTATATGGACTGCAAAAATATAGCCTTATATGGACAGGACCAATATAGCCTTATATGGACTGGAAAAATATAGCCTTATATGGACAGGACCAATATAGCCTTATATGGACTGGAAAAACATAGCCTTATATGGACAGGACCAATATAGTCTTATATGGACTGGAAAAATATAGCCTTATATGGACAGGACCAATATAGCCTTATATGGACTGGAAAAACATAGCCTTATATGGACAGGACCAATATAGCCTTATATGGACTGGAAAAATATAGCCTTATATGGACAGGACCAATATAGCCTTATATGGACTGGAAAAATATAGCCTTATATGGACAGGACCAATATAGCCTTATATGGACTGGAAAAATATAGCCTTATATGGATAGGACCAATATAGCCTTATATGGACTGGAAAAATATAGCCTTATATGGAAAGGACCAATATAGCCTTATATGGACCGGACCAATATAGCCTTATATGGAAAGGACCAATATAGCCTTATATGGACTGCAAAAATATAGCCTTATATGGACAGGAGCAATATAGCCTTATATGGACTGGAAAAATATAGCCTTATATGGACAGGACCAATATAGCCTTATACGGACTGCAAAAATATAGCCTTATATGGACAGGACCAATATAGCCTTATATGGACTGGAAAAATATAGCCTTATATGGATAGGACCAATATAGCCTTATATGGACTGGAAAAATATAGCCTTATATGGACAGGACCAATATAGCCTTATATGGACTGGAAAAATATAGCCTTATATGGACAGGACCAATATAGCCTTATATGGACTGGAAAAATATAGCCTTATATGGATAGGACCAATATAGCCTTATATGGACTGGAAAAATATAGCCTTATATGGACTGGACCAATATAGCCTTATATGGACTGGAAAAATATAGCCTTATATGGACAGGACCAATATAGGCTTATATGGACAGCGAAAATATAGCCTTATATGGAAAGGACCAATATAGCCTTATATGCACTGGAAAAATATAGCCTTATATGGACAGGACCAATATAGCCTTATATGGACTTGAAAAATATAGCCTTATATGGACCGGACCAATATAGCCTTATATGGAAAGGACCAATATAGCCTTATATGGACTGCAAAAATATAGCCTTATATGGACAGGACCAATATAGCCTTATATGGACTGGAAAAATATAGCCTTATATGGACAGGACCAATATAGCCTTATATGGACTGGAAAAATAAAGCCTTATATGGACAGGACCAATATTGCCTTATATGGACCGGAAAAATATAGCCTTATATGGATAGGACCAATATAGCCTTATATGGACAGGACCAATATAGCCTTATATGGACTGCAAAAATATAGCCTTATATGGAAAGGACCAATATAGCCTTATATGGACAGGACCAATATAGCCTTATATGGACTGGAAAAATATAGCCTTATATGGACAGGACCAATATAGACTTATATGGACTGGAAAAATATAGCCTTATATGGAAAGGACCAATATAGCCTTATATGGACCGGACCAATATAGCCTTATATGGAAAGGACCAATATAGCCTTATATGGACTGCAAAAATATAGCCTTATATGGACAGGACCAATATAGCCTTATATGGACTGGAAAAATATAGCCTTATATGGACAGGACCAATATAGCCTTATATGGACTGGAAAAACATAGCCTTATATGGACAGGACCAATATAGCCTTATATGGACTGGAAAAATATAGCCTTATATGGACAGGACCAATATAGCCTTATATGGATAGGAAAAATATAGCCTTATATGGATAGGAGCAATATAGCCTTATATGGACTGGAAAAATATAGCCTTATATGGACAGGACCAATATAGCCTTATATGGACTGGAAAAATATAGCCTTATATGGACAGGACCAATATAGCCTTATATGGACTGGAAAAATATAGCCTTATATGGAAAGGACCAATATAGCCTTATATGGACTGGAAAAATATAGCCTTATATGGACAGGACCAATATAGCCTTATATGGACTGGAAAAATATAGCCTTATATGGAAAGGACCAATATAGCCTTATATGGACTGGAAAAATATAGCCTTATATGGACAGGACCAATATAGCCTTATATGGACTGCAAAAATATAGCCTTATATGGAAAGGACCAATATAGCCTTATATGGACTGGAAAAATATAGCCTTATATGGACAGGACCAATATAGCCTTATATGGACTGGAAAAATATAGCCTTATATGGACAGGACCAATATAGCCTTATATGGACTGGAAAAATATAGCCTTATATGGATAGGACCAATATAGCCTTATATGGACTGGAAAAATATAGCCTTATATGGACTGGACCAATATAGCCTTATATGGACTGGAAAAATATAGCCTTATATGGACAGGACCAATATAGCCTTATATGGACAGCGAAAATATAGCCTTATATGGAAAGGACCAATATAGCCTTATATGGACTGGAAAAATATAGCCTTATATGGACAGGACCAATATAGCCTTATATGGACTTGAAAAATATAGCCTTATATGGACCGGACCAATATAGCCTTATATGGAAAGGACCAATATAGCCTTATATGGACTGCAAAAATATAGCCTTATATGGACAGGACCAATATAGCCTTATATGGACTGGAAAAATATAGCCTTATATGGACAGGACCAATATAGCCTTATATGGACTGGAAAAACATAGCCTTATATGGACAGGACCAATATAGTCTTATATGGACTGGAAAAATATAGCCTTATATGGACAGGACCAATATAGCCTTATATGGACTGGAAAAACATAGCCTTATATGGACAGGACCAATATAGCCTTATATGGACTGGAAAAATATAGCCTTATATGGACAGGACCAATATAGCCTTATATGGACTGGAAAAATATAGCCTTATATGGACAGGACCAATATAGCCTTATATGGACTGGAAAAATATAGCCTTATATGGATAGGACCAATATAGCCTTATATGGACTGGAAAAATATAGCCTTATATGGAAAGGACCAATATAGCCTTATATGGACCGGACCAATATAGCCTTATATGGAAAGGACCAATATAGCCTTATATGGACTGCAAAAATATAGCCTTATATGGACAGGAGCAATATAGCCTTATATGGACTGGAAAAATATAGCCTTATATGGACAGGACCAATATAGCCTTATACGGACTGCAAAAATATAGCCTTATATGGACAGGACCAATATAGCCTTATATGGACTGGAAAAATATAGCCTTATATGGATAGGACCAATATAGCCTTATATGGACTGGAAAAATATAGCCTTATATGGACAGGACCAATATAGCCTTATATGGACTGGAAAAATATAGCCTTATATGGACAGGACCAATATAGCCTTATATGGACTGGAAAAATATAGCCTTATATGGATAGGACCAATATAGCCTTATATGGACTGGAAAAATATAGCCTTATATGGACTGGACCAATATAGCCTTATATGGACTGGAAAAATATAGCCTTATATGGACAGGACCAATATAGCCTTATATGGACAGCGAAAATATAGCCTTATATGGAAAGGACCAATATAGCCTTATATGCACTGGAAAAATATAGCCTTATATGGACAGGACCAATATAGCCTTATATGGACTTGAAAAATATAGCCTTATATGGACCGGACCAATATAGCCTTATATGGACAGGACCAATATAGCCTTATATGGACTGCAAAAATATAGCCTTATATGGACAGGACCAATATAGCCTTATATGGACTGGAAAAATATAGCCTTATATGGACAGGACCAATATAGCCTTATATGGACTGGAAAAACATAGCCTTATATGGACAGGACCAATATAGCCTTATATGGACTGGAAAAATATAGCCTTATATGGACAGGACCAATATAGCCTTATATGGACTGGAAAAATATAGCCTTATATGGACAGGACCAATATAGCCTTATATGGACTGGAAAAATATAGCCTTATATGGATAGGACCAATATAGCCTTATATGGACTGGAAAAATATAGCCTTATATGGATAGGACCAATATAGCCTTATATGGACTGGAAAAATATAGCCTTATATGGACAGGACCAATATAGCGTTTTATGGACTGGAAAAATATAGCCTTATATGGACAGGACCAATATAGCCTTATATGGAACGGACCAATATAGCCTTATATGGACTGGAAAAATATAGCCTTATATGGACAGCGAAAATATAGCCTTATATGGAAAGGACCAATATAGCCTTATATGGACTGGAAAAATATAGCCTTATATGGACAGGACCAATATAGCCTTATATGGACTTGAAAAATATAGCCTTATATGATCCGGACCAATATAGCCTTATATGGACCGGACCAATATAGCATTATATGGAAAGGACCAATATAGCCTTATATGGACTGGAAAAATATAGCCTTATATGGACAGGACCAATATAGCCTTATATGGACTGGAAAAATGTAGCCTTATATGGACAGGACCAATATAGCCTTATATGGATAGGACCAATATAGCCTTATATGTACAGGACCAATATAGCCTTATATGGACTGGAAAAATATAGCCTTATATGGACTGGACGAATATAGCCTTATATGGACTGGAAAAATATAGCCTTATATGGAAAGGACCAATATAGCCTTATATGGACTGGAAAAATATAGCCTTATATGGACAGGACCAATATAGCCTTATATGGACTGGAAAAATATAGCCTTATATGGACAGGACCAATATAGCCTTATATGGACTGGAAAAATATAGCCTTATATGGACAGGACCAATATAGCCTTATATGGAAAGGACCAATATAGCCTTATATGGACTGGAAAAATATAGCCTTATATGGATAGGACCAATATAGCCTTATATGGACTGGAAAAATATAGCCTTATATGGACAGGACCAATATAGCCTTATATGGACTGGAAAAATATAGCCTTATATGGACAGGACCAATATAGCCTTATATGGACTGGAAAAATATAGCCTTATATGGACAGGACCAATATAGCCTTATATGGACTGGAAAAATATAGCCTTATATGGACTGGACCAATATAGCCTTATATGGACTGGAAAAATATAGCCTTATATGGACAGGACCAATATAGCCTTATATGGACAGGACCAATATAGCCTTATATGGAAAGGACCAATATAGCCTTATATGGACTGGAAAAATATAGCCTTATATGGACAGGACCAATATAGCCTTATATGGACTGGAAAAATATAGCCTTATATGGATAGGACCAATATAGCCTTATATGGACTGGAAAAACATAGCCTTATATGGACAGGACCAATATAGCCTTATATGGACTGGAAAAACATAGCCTTATATGGACAGGACCAATATAGCCTTATATGGACTGGAAAAACATAGCCTTATATGGACAGGACCAATATAGCCTTATATGGACTGGAAAAATATAGCCTTATATGGACAGGACCAATATAGCCTTATATGGATAGGAAATATATAGCCTTATATGGATAGGAGCAATATAGCCTTATATGGACTGGAAAAATATAGCCTTATATGGACAGGACCAATATAGCCTTATATGGACTGGAAAAATATAGCCTTATATGGACAGGACCAATATAGCCTTATATGGACTGGAAAAATATAGCCTTATATGGAAAGGACCAATATAGCCTTATATGGACCGGACCAATATAGCCTTATATGGAAAGGACCAATATAGCCTTATATGGACTGCAAAAATATAGCCTTATATGGAAAGGACCAATATAGCCTTATATGGACTGGAAAAATATAGCCTTATATGGACAGGACCAATATAGCCTTATATGGACTGCAAAAATATAGCCTTATATGGAAAGGACCAATATAGCCTTATATGGACTGGAAAAATATAGCCTTATATGGACAGGACCAATATAGCCTTATATGGACTGGAAAAATATAGCCTTATATGGACAGGACCAATATAGCCTTATATGGACTGGAAAAATATAGCCTTATATGGATAGGACCAATATAGCTTTATATGGACTGGAAAAATATAGCCTTATATGGACTGGACCAATATAGCCTTATATGGACAGCGAAAATATAGCCTTATATGGAAAGGACCAATATAGCCTTATATGGACTGGAAAAATATAGCCTTATATGGACAGGACCAATATAGCTTTATATGGACTTGAAAAATATAGCCTTATATGGACCGGACCAATATAGCCTTATATGGAAAGGACCAATATAGCCTTATATGGACTGCAAAAATATAGCCTTATATGGACAGGACCAATATAGCCTTATATGGACTGGAAAAATATAGCCTTATATGGACAGGACCAATATAGCCTTATATGGACTGGAAAAACATAGCCTTATATGGACAGGACCAATATAGCCTTATATGGACTGGAAAAATATAGCCTTATATGGACAGGACCAATATAGCCTTATATGGACTGGAAAAACATAGCCTTATATGGACAGGACCAATATAGCCTTATATGGACTGGAAAAATATAGCCTTATATGGACAGGACCAATATAGCCTTATATGGACTGGAAAAATATAGCCTTATATGGACAGGACCAATATAGCCTTATATGGACTGGAAAAATATAGCCTTATATGGATAGGACCAATATAGCCTTATATGGACTGGAAAAATATAGCCTTATATGGAAAGGACCAATATAGCCTTATATGGACCGGACCAATATAGCCTTATATGGAAAGGACCAATATAGCCTTATATGGACTGCAAAAATATAGCCTTATATGGACAGGAGCAATATAGCCTTATATGGACTGGAAAAATATAGCCTTATATGGACAGGACGAATATAGCCTTATATGGACTGGAAAAATATAGCCTTATATGGACAGGACCAATATAGCCTTATATGGACTGGAAAAATATAGCCTTATATGGATAGGACCAATATAGCCTTATATGGACCGGAAAAATATAGCCTTATATGGACAGGACCAATATAGCCTTATATGGACTGGAAAAATATAGCCTTATATGGACAGGACCAATATAGCCTTATATGGACTGGAAAAATATAGCCTTATATGGATAGGACCAATATAGCCTTATATGGACTGGAAAAATATAGCCTTATATGGACAGGACCAATATAGCCTTATATGGACTGGAAAAATATAGCCTTATATGGACAGGACCAATATAGCCTTATATGGACTGCGAAAATATAGCCTTATATGGAAAGGACCAATATAGCCTTATATGGACTGGAAAAATATAGCCTTATATGGACAGGACCAATATAGCCTTATATGGACTGGAAAAATATAGCCTTATATGGACAGGACCAATATAGCCTTATATGGACTGGAAAAACATAGCCTTATATGGACAGGACCAATATAGCCTTATATGGACTGGAAAAATATAGCCTTATATGGACAGGACCAATATAGCCTTATATGGACTGGAAAAATATAGCCTTATATGGACAGGACCAATATAGCCTTATATGGACTGGAAAAATATAGCCTTATATGGACAGGACCAATATAGCCTTATATGGACTGGAAAAATATAGCCTTATATGGACAGGACCAATATAGCCTTATATGGACTGGAAAAATATAGCCTTATATGGACAGGACCAATATAGCCTTATATGGACTGCAAAAATATAGCCTTATATGGACAGGAGCAATATAGCCTTATATGGACTGCAAAAATATAGCCTTATATGGACAGGACCAATATAGCCTTATATGGACTGGAAAAATATAGCCTTATATGGATAGGACCAATATAGCCTTATATGGACTGGAAAAATATAGCCTTATATGGACAGGACCAATATAGCCTTATATGGACTGGAAAAATATAGCCTTATATGGATAGGACCAATATAGCCTTATATGGACTGGAAAAATATAGCCTTATATGGACAGGACCAATATAGCGTTTTATGGACTGGAAAAATATAGCCTTATATGGATAGGAGCAATATAGCCTTATATGGACTGCAAAAATATAGCCTTATATGGACAGGACCAATATAGCCTTATATGGACTGGAAAAATATAGCCTTATATGGACAGGACCAATATAGCCTTATATGGAACGGACCAATATAGCCTTATATGGACTGGAAAAATATAGCCTTATATGGACAGCGAAAATATAGCCTTATATGGAAAGGACCAATATAGCCTTATATGGACTGGAAAAATATAGCCTTATATGGACAGGACCAATATAGCCTTATATGGACTTGAAAAATATAGCCTTATATGATCCGGACCAATATAGCCTTATATGGACCGGACCAATATAGCCTTATATGGAAAGGACCAATATAGCCTTATATGGACTGGAAAAATATAGCCTTATATGGACAGGACCAATATAGCCTTATATGGACTGGAAAAATGTAGCCTTATATGGACAGGACCAATATAGCCTTATATGGATAGGACCAATATAGCCTTATATGTACAGGACCAATATAGCCTTATATGGACTGGAAAAATATAGCCTTATATGGAGTGGACCAATATAGCCTTATATGGACTGCAAAAATATAGCCTTATATGGACAGGACCAATATAGCCTTATATGGACTGGAAAAATATAGCCTTATATGGACAGGACCAATATAGCCTTATATGGACTGGAAAAATATAGCCTTATATGGACAGGACCAATATAGCCTTATATGGACTGGAAAAATATAGCCTTATATGGACAGGACCAATATAGCCTTATATGGAAAGGACCAATATAGCCTTATATGGACTGGAAAAATATAGCCTTATATGGATAGGACCAATATAGCCTTATATGGACTGGAAAAATATAGCCTTATATGGACAGGACCAATATAGCCTTATATGGACTGGAAAAATATAGCCTTATATGGACAGGACCAATATAGCCTTATATGGACTGGAAAAATATAGCCTTATATGGACAGGACCAATATAGCCTTATATGGACAGGACCAATATAGCCTTATATGGACAGGACCAATATAGCCTTATATGGACTGGAAAAATATAGCCTTATATGGACAGGACCAATATAGCCTTATATGGACTGGAAAAATATAGCCTTATATGGATAGGACCAATATAGCCTTATATGGACTGGAAAAATATAGCCTTATATGGACAGGACCAATATAGCCTTATATGGACTGGAAAAATATAGCCTTATATGGACAGGACCAATATAGCCTTATATGGACTGGAAAAATATAGCCTTATATGGACAGGACCAATATAGCCTTATATGGAAAGGACCATTATAGCCTTATATTGACCGGAAAAATATAGCCTTATATGGATAGGACCAATATAGCCTTATATGGACTGGAAAAATATAGCCTTATATGGACTGGAAAAATATAGCCTTATATGGACAGGACCAATATAGCCTTATATGGAAAGGACCAATATAGCCTTATATGGACAGGAGCAATATAGCCTTATATGGACTGGAAAAATATAGCCTTATATGGACAGGACGAATATAGCCTTATATGGACTGGAAAAATATAGCCTTATATGGACAGGACCAATATAGCCTTATATGGACTGGAAAAATATAGCCTTATATGGATAGGACCAATATAGCCTTATATGGACCGGAAAAATATAGCCTTATATGGACAGGACCAATATAGCCTTATATGGACTGGAAAAATATAGCCTTATATGGACAGGACCAATATAGCCTTATATGGACTGGAAAAATATAGCCTTATATGGATAGGACCAATATAGCCTTATATGGACTGGAAAAATATAGCCTTATATGGACAGGACCAATATAGCCTTATATGGACTGGAAAAATATAGCCTTATATGGACAGGACCAATATAGCCTTATATGGACTGCGAAAATATAGCCTTATATGGACAGGACCAATATAGCCTTATATGGACTGGAAAAACATAGCCTTATATGGACAGGACCAATATAGCCTTATATGGACTGGAAAAATATAGCCTTATATGGACAGGACCAATATAGCCTTATATGGACTGCGAAAATATAGCCTTATATGGACAGGACCAATATAGCCTTATATGGACTGGAAAAACATAGCCTTATATGGACAGGACCAATATAGCCTTATATGGACTGGAAAAATATAGCCTTATATGGACAGGACCAATATAGCCTTATATGGACAGGACCAATATAGCCTTATATGGACTGGAAAAATATAGCCTTATATGGATAGGACCAATATAGCCTTATATGGACTGGAAAAATATAGCCTTATATGGACTGGAAAAATATAGCCTTATATGGACAGGACCAATATAGCCTTATATGGAAAGGACCAATATAGCCTTATATGGACTGGAAAAATATAGCCTTATATGGACTGGAAAAATATAGCCTTATATGGACAGGACCAATATAGCCTTATATGGACTGGAAAAATATAGCCTTATATGGATAAGACCAATATAGCCTTATATGGACTGGAAAAATATAGCCTTATATGGACAGGACCAATATAGCCTTATATGGACTGGAAAAATATAGCCTTATATGGACAGGACCAATATAGCCTTATATGGACTGGAAAAATATAGCCTTATATGTACAGGACCAATATAGCCTTATATGGACTGGAAAAATATAGCCTTATATGGACAGGACCAATATAGCCTTATATGGACTGGAAAAATATAGCCTTATATGGACAGGACCAATATAGCCTTATATGGACTGGAAAAATATAGCCTTATATGGAAAGGACCAATATAGCCTTATATGGACTGGAAAAATATAGCCTTATATGGACAGGACCAATATAGCCTTATATGGACTGGAAAAATATAGCCTTATATGGACAGGACCAATATAGACTTATATGGACTGGAAAAATATAGCCTTATATGGACAGGACCAATATAGCCTTATATGGACTGGAAAAATATAGCCTTATATGGACAGGACCAATATAGCCTTATATGGACTGGAAAAATATAGCCTTATATGGACAGGACCAATATAGCCTTATATGGAAAGGACCAATATAGCCTTATATGGACTGGAAAAATATAGCCTTATATGGACAGGACCAATATAGCCTTATATGGACTGGAAAAATATAGCCTTATATGGACAGGAACAATATAGCCTTATATGGACTGGAAAAATATAGCCTTATATGGAAAGGACCAATATAGCCTTATATGGACTGGAAAAATATAGCCTTATATGGACAGGACCAATATAGCCTTATATGGACAGGACCAATATAGCCTTATATGGACTGGAAAAATATAGCCTTATATGGACAGGACCAATATAGCCTTATATGGAACGGACCAATATAGCCTTATATGGACTGGAAAAATATAGCCTTATATGGACAGCAAAAATATAGCCTTATATGGAAAGGACCAATATAGCCTTATATGGACTGGAAAAATATAGCCTTATATGGACAGGACCAATATAGCCTTATATGGACTGGAAAAATATAGCCTTATATGATCCGGACCAATATAGCCTTATATGGACAGGACCAATATAGCCTTATATGGAAAGGACCAATATAGCCTTATATGGACTGGAAAAATATAGCCTTATATGGACAGGACCAATATAGCCTTATATGGACTGGAAAAATGTAGCCTTATATGGACAGGACCAATATAGCCTTATATGGATAGGACCAATATAGCCTTATATGGACAGGACCAATATAGCCTTATATGGACTGGAAAAATATAGCCTTATATGGACAGGACCAATATAGCCTTATATGGACTGGAAAAATATAGCCTTATATGGACAGGACCAATATAGCCTTATATGGACTGGAAAAATATAGCCTTATATGGACAGGACCAATATAGCCTTATATGGATAGGACCAATATAGCCTTATATGTACAGGACCAATATAGCCTTATATGGACTGGAAAAATATAGCCTTATATGGACAGGACCAATATAGCCTTATATGGACTGGAAAAATATAGCCTTATATGGATAGGACCAATATGGCCTTATATGGACTGGAAAAATATAGCCTTATATGGACAGGACCAATATAGCCTTATATGGACTGGAAAAATATAGCCTTATATGGACAGGACCAATATAGTCTTATATGGAAAGGACCAATATAGCCTTATATGGACCGGAAAAATATAGCCTTATATGGATAGGACCAATATAGCCTTATATGGACTGGAAAAATATAGCCTTATATGGACTGGAAAAATATAGCCTTATATGGACAGGATCAATATAGCCTTATATGGACAGGACCAATATAGCCTTATATGGACTGGAAAAATATAGCCTTATATGGACAGGACCAATATAGCCTTATATGGACTGCAAAAATATAGCCTTATATGGACTGGAAAAATATAGCCTTATATGGACAGGACCAATATAGCCTTATATGGACTGGAAAAATATAGCCTTATATGGACAGGACCAATATAGCCTTATATGGACTGGAAAAATATAGCCTTATATGGACAGGACCAATATAGCCTTATATGGACTGGAAAAATATAGCCTTATATGGACTGGAAAAATATAGCCTTATATGGACAGGACCAATATAGCCTTATATGGACTGGAAAAATATAGCCTTATATGGACAGGACCAATATAGCCTTATATGGACTGGAAAAATATAGCCTTATATGGATAAGACCAATATAGCCTTATATGGACTGGAAAAATATAACCTTATATGGACAGGACCAATATAGCCTTATATGGACTGGAAAAATATAGCCTTATATGGACAGGACCAATATAGCCTTATATGGACTGGAAAAATATAGCCTTATATGGACAGGACCAATATAGCCTTATATGGACTGGAAAAATATAGCCTTATATGGACAGGACCAATATAGCCTTATATGGACTGGAAAAATATAGCCTTATATGGACAGGACCAATATAGCCTTATATGGACTGGAAAAATATAGCCTTATATGGAAAGGACCAATATAGCCTTATATGGACTGGAAAAATATAGCCTTATATGGACAGGACCAATATAGCCTTATAGGGACTGGAAAAATATAGCCTTATATGGACAGGACCAATATAGCCTTATATGGACTGGAAAAATATAGCCTTATATGGACAGGACCAATATAGCCTTATATGGACTGGAAAAATATAGCCTTATATGGACAGGACCAATATAGCCTTATATGGACTGGAAAAATATAGCCTTATATGGACTGGAAAAACATAGCCTTATATGGAAAGGACCAATATAGCCTTATATGGACTGGAAAAATATAGCCTTATATGGACAGGACCAATATAGCCTTATATGGACTGGAAAAATATAGCCTTATATGGACAGGACCAATATAGCCTTATATGGACTGGAAAAATATAGCCTTATATGGACAGGACCAATATAGCCTTATATGGACTGGAAAAATATAGCCTTATATGGACAGGACCAATATAGCCTTATATGGACAGGACCAATATAGCCTTATATGGACTGGAAAAATATAGCCTTATATGGACAGGACCAATATAGCCTTATATGGACTGGAAAAATATAGCCTTATATGGACAGAACCAATATAGCCTTATATGGACTGGAAAAATATAGCCTTATATGGATAGGACCAATATAGCCTTATATGGACTGGAAAAATATAGCCTTATATGGACAGGACCAATATAGCCTTATATGGACTGGAAAAATATAGCCTTATATGGACTGGAAAAATATAGCCTTATATGGACAGGACCAATATAGCCTTATATGGACTGGAAAAATATAGCCTTATATGGACAGGACCAATATAGCCTTATATGGACTGGAAAAATATAGCCTTATATGGACAGGACCAATATAGCCTTATATGGACTGGAAAAATATAGCCTTATATGGACAGGACCAATATAGCCTTATATGGACTGGAAAAATATAGCCTTATATGGACAGGACCAATATAGCCTTATATGGACTGGAAAAAAATAGCCTTATATGGACAGGACCAATATAGCCTTATATGGCCTGGAAAAATATAGCCTTATATGGAAAGGACCAATATAGCCTTATATGGACTGGAAAAATATAGCCTTATATGGATAGGACCAATATAGCCTTATATGAACTGGAAAAATATAGCCTTATATGGACAGGACCAATATAGCCTTATATGGACTGGAAAAATATAGCCTTATATGGACAGGACCAATATAGCCTTATATGGACTGGAAAAATATAGCCTTATATGGACAGGACCAATATAGCCTTATATGGACTGGAAAAATATAGCCTTATATGGACGGGACCAATATAGCCTTATATGGACTGGAAAAATATAGCCTTATATGGACAGGACCAATATAGCCTTATATGGAAAGGACCAATATAGCCTTATATGGACTGGAAAAATATAGCCTTATATGGACAGGACCAATATAGGCTTATATGGACTGGAAAAATATAGCCTTATATGGATAGGACCAATATAGCCTTATATGGACTGGAAAAATATAGCCTTATATGGACAGGACCAATATAGCCTTATATGGACTGGAAAAATATAGCCTTATATGGACAGGACCAATATAGCCTTATATGGAAAGGACCAATATAGCCTTATATGGACTGGAAAAATATAGCCTTATATGGATAGGACCAATATAGCCTTATATGGACTGGAAAAATATAGCCTTATATGGACAGGACCAATATAGCCTTATATGGACTGGAAAAATATAGCCTTATATGGACAGGACCAATATAGCCTTATATGGACTGGAAAAACATAGCCTTATATGGACAGGACCAATATAGCCTTATATGGACTGGAAAAATATAGCCTTATATGGAAAGGACCAATATAGCCTTATATGGACTGGAAAAATATAGCCTTATATGGATAGGACCAATATAGCCTTATATGGACTGGAAAAATACAGCCTTATATGGACAGGACCAATATAGCCTTATATGGACTGGAAAAATATAGCCTTATATGGACAGGACCAATATAGCCTTATATGGACTGGAAAAATATAGCCTTATATGGACAGGACCAATATAGCCTTATATGGACTGGAAAAATATAGCCTTATATGGATAGGACCAATATAGACTTATATGGACTGGAAAAATATAGCCTTATATGGACAGGACCAATATAGCCTTATATGGACTGGAAAAATATAGCCTTATATGGACAGGACCAATATAGCCTTATATGGACTGGAAAAATATAGCCTTATATGGACAGGACCAATATAGCCTTATATGGACTGGAAAAATATAGCCTTATATGGACGGGACCAATATAGCCTTATATGGACTGGAAAAATATAGCCTTATATGGACAGGACCAATATAGCCTTATATGGACTGGAAAAATATAGCCTTATATGGATAGGACCAGTATAGCCTTATATGGACTGGAAAAATATAGCCTTATATGGACAGGACCAATATAGCCTTATATGGACAGGACCAATATAGCCTTATATGGACTGGAAAAATATAGCCTTATATGGACAGGACCAATATAGCCTTATATGGACTGGAAAAATATAGCCTTATATGGACAGGACCAATATAGCCTTATATGGACTGGAAAAATATAGCCTTATATGGACAGGACCAATATAGCCTTATATGGACTGGAAAAATATAGCCTTATATGGACAGGACCAATATAGCCTTATATGGACAGGACCAATATAGCCTTATATGGAAAGGACCAATATAGCCTTATATGGACTGGAAAAATATAGCCTTATATGGACAGGACCAATATAGGCTTATATGGACTGGAAAAATATAGCCTTATGTGGATAGGACCAATATAGCCTTATATGGACTGGAAAAATATAGCCTTATATGGACAGGACCAATATAGCCTTATATGGACTGGAAAAATATAGCCTTATATGGACAGGACCAATATAGCCTTATATGGAAAGGACCAATATAGCCTTATATGGACTGGAAAAATATAGCCTTATATGGATAGGACCAATATAGCCTTATATGGACTGGAAAAATATAGCCTTATATGGACAGGACCAATATAGCCTTATATGGACTGGAAAAATATAGCCTTATATGGACAGGACCAATATAGCCTTATATGGACTGGAAAAATATAGCCTTATATGGACGGGACCAATATAGCCTTATATGGACTGGAAAAATATAGCCTTATATGGACAGGACCAATATAGCCTTATATGGACAGGACCAATATAGCCTTATATGGAAAGGACCAATATAGCCTTATATGGACTGGAAATATATAGCCTTATATGGACAGGACCAATATAGCCTTATATGGACAGGACCAATATAGCCTTATATGGACTGGAAAAATATAGCCTTATATGGACAGGACCAATATAGCCTTATATGGACTGGAAAAATATAGCCTTATATGGACAGGACCAATATAGCCTTATATGGACTGGAAAAATATAGCCTTATATGGACAGGACCAATATAGCCTTATATGGACTGGAAAAATATAGCCTTATATGGACAGGACCAATATAGCCTTATATGGACTGGAAAAATATAGCCTTATATGGACAGGACCAATATAGCCTTATATGGACTGGAAAAATATAGCCTTATATGGACAGGACCAATATAGCCTTATATGGACAGGACCAATATAGCCTTATATGGACAGGACCAATATAGCCTTATATGGACTGGAAAAATATAGCCTTATATGGACAGGACCAATATAGCCTTATATGGACAGGACCAATATAGCCTTATATGGACTGGAAAAATATAGCTTTATATGGACAGGACCAATATAGCCTTATATGGACTGGAAAAATATAGCCTTATATGGACAGGACCAATATAGCCTTATATGGACTGGAAAAATATAGCCTTATATGGACAGGACCAATATAGCCTTATATGGACTGGAAAAATATAGCCTTATATGGACAGGACCAATATAGCCTTATATGGACTGGAAAAATATAGCCTTATATGGACAGGACCAATATAGCCTTATATGGACTGTAAAAATATAACCTTATATGGACAGGACCAATATAGCCTTATATGGACTGGAAAAATATAGCCTTATATGGATAGGACCAATATAGCCTTATATGGATAGGACCAATATAGCCTTATATGGACAGGACCAATATAGCCTTATATGGACTGGAAAAATATAGCCTTATATGGATAGGACCAATATAGCCTTATATGGACTGGAAAAATATAGCCTTATATGGATAGGACCAACTTAGCCTTATATGGACTGGAAAAATATAGCCTTATATGGACTGGACCAATATAGCCTTATATGGACTGGAAAAATATAGCCTTATATGGACAGGACCAATATAGCCTTATATGGACAGCGAAAATATAGCCTTATATGGAAAGGACCAATATAGCCTTATATGGACTGGAAAAATATAGCCTTATATGGACAGGACCAATATAGCCTTATATGGACTTGAAAAATATAGCCTTATATGGACCGGACCAATATAGCCTTATATGGAAAGGACCAATATAGCCTTATATGGACTGCAAAAATATAGCCTTATATGGACAGGACCAATATAGCCTTATATGGACTGGAAAAATATAGCCTTATATGGACAGGACCAATATAGCCTTATATGGACTGGAAAAACATAGCCTTATATGGACAGGACCAATATAGCCTTATATGGACTGGAAAAATATAGCCTTATATGGACAGGACCAATATAGCCTTATATGGACTGGAAAAATATAGCCTTATATGGATAGGACCAATATAGCCTTATATGGACTGGAAAAATATAGCCTTATATGGATAGGACCAATATAGCCTTATATGGACTGGAAAAATATAGACTTATATGGACAGGACCAATATAGCCTTATATGGACTGGAAAAATATAGCCTTATATGGACAGGACCAATATAGCCTTATATGGACTGGAAAAATATAGCCTTATATGGACAGGACCAATATAGCCTTATATGGAAAGGACCAATATAGCCTTATATGGACTGGAAAAATATAGCCTTATATGGATAGGACCAATATAGCCTTATATGGACTGGAAAAATATAGCCTTATATGGACAGGACCAATATAGCCTTATATGGACTGGAAAAATATAGCCTTATATGGACAGGACCAATATAGCCTTATATGGACTGGAAAAATATAGCCTTATATGGACAGGACCAATATAGCCTTATATGGACAGGACCAATATAGCCTTATATGGACAGGACCAATATAGCCTTATATGGACCGGACCAATATAGCCTTATATGGACAGGACCAATATAGCCTTATATGGACTGGAAAAATATAGCCTTATATGGACTGGAAAAATATAGCCTTATATGGAAAGGACCAATATAGCCTTATATGGACTGGAAAAATATAGCCTTATATGGATAGGACCAATATAGCCTTATATGGACTGGAAAAATATAGCCTTATATGGACAGGACCAATATAGCCTTATATGGACTGGAAAAATATAGCCTTATATGGACAGGACCAATATAGCCTTATATGGAAAGGACCAATATAGCCTTATATGGACTGGAAAAATATAGCCTTATATGGATAGGACCAATATAGCCTTATATGGACTGGAAAAATATAGCCTTATATGGACAGGACCAATATAGCCTTATATGGACTGGAAAAATATAGCCTTATATGGACAGGACCAATATAGCCTTATATGGACTGGAAAAATATAGCCTTATATGGACAGGACCAATATAGCCTTATATGGACTGGAAAAATATAGCCTTATATGGAAAGGACCAATATAGCCTTATATGGACTGGAAAAATATAGCCTTATATGGATAGGACCAATATAGCCTTATATGGACTGGAACAATACAGCCTTATATGGACAGGACCAATATAGCCTTATATGGACTGGAAAAATATAGCCTTATATGGACAGGACCAATATAGCCTTATATGGACTGGAAAAATATAGCCTTATATGGACAGGACCAGTATAGCCTTATATGGAACGGACCAATATAGCCTTATATGGACTGGAAAAATATAGCCTTATATGGACAGCAAAAATATAGCCTTATATGGAAAGGACCAATATAGCCTTATATGGACTGGAAAAATAAAGCCTTATATGGACAGGACCAATATAGCCTTATATGGACTGGAAAAATATAGCCTTATATGATCCGGACCAATATAGCCTTATATGGACAGGACCAATATAGCCTTATATGGAAAGGACCAATATAGCCTTATATGGACTGGAAAAATATAGCCTTATATGGACAGGACCAATATAGCCTTATATGGACTGGAAAAATGTAGCCTTATATGGACAGGACCAATATAGCCTTATATGGATAGGACCAATATAGCCTTATATGTACAGGACCAATATAGCCTTATATGGACTGGAAAAATATAGCCTTATATGGACTGGACCAATATAGCCTTATATGGACTGGAAAAATATAGCCTTATATGGAAAGGACCAATATAGCCTTATATGGACTGGAAAAATATAGCCTTATATGGACAGGACCAATATAGCCTTATATGGACTGGAAAAATATAGCCTTATATGGACAGGACCAATATAGCCTTATATGGACTGGAAAAATATAGCCTTATATGGACAGGACCAATATAGCCTTATATGGAAAGGACCAATATAGCCTTATATGGACTGGAAAAATATAGCCTTATATGGATAGGACCAATATAGCCTTATATGGACTGGAAAAATATAGCCTTATATGGACAGGACCAATATAGCCTTATATGGACTGGAAAAATATAGCCTTATATGGACAGGACCAATATAGCCTTATATGGACAGGAAAAATATAGCCTTATATGGACAGGACCAATATAGCCTTATATGGACTGGAAAAATATAGCCTTATATGGACAGGACCAATATAGCCTTATATGGACTGGAAAAATATAGCCTTATATGGACAGGACCAATATAGCCTTATATGGACAGGACCAATATAGCCTTATATGGAAAGGACCAATATAGCCTTATATGGACTGCAAAAATATAGCCTTATATGGACAGGACCAATATAGCCTTATATGGACTGGAAAAATATAGCCTTATATGGACAGGACCAATATAGCCTTATATGGACTGGAAAAATATAGCCTTATATGGACCGGACCAATATAGCCTTATATGGACTGGAAAAATATAGCCTTATATGGACAGGACCAATATAGCCTTATATGGAAAGGACCAATATAGCCTTATATGGACCGGAAAAATATAGCCTTATATGGATAGGACCAATATAGCCTTATATGGACTGGAAAAATATAGCCTTATATGGACTGGAAAAATATAGCCTTATATGGACAGGACCAATATAGCCTTATATGGAAAGGACCAATATAGCCTTATATGGACTGGAAAAATATAGCCTTATATGGACAGGACCAATATAGCCTTATATGGACTGGAAAAATATAGCCTTCTATGGACAGGACCAATATAGCCTTATATGGACTGGAAAAATATAGCCTTATATGGACTGGAAAAATATAGCCTTATATGGACAGGACCAATATAGCCTTATATGGACTGGAAAAATATAGCCTTATATGGACAGGACCAATATAGCCTTATATGGACTGGAAAAATATAGCCTTATATGGACTGGAAAAATATAGCCTTATATGGACAGGACCAATATAGCCTTATATGGACTGGAAAAATATAGCCTTATATGGAAAGGACCAATATAGCCTTATATGGACTGGAAAAATATAGCCTTATATGGACAGGACCAATATAGCCTTATATGGACTGGAAAAATATAGCCTTATATGGACAGGACCAATATAGCCTTATATGGACTGGAAAAATATAGCCTTATATGGACAGGACCAATATAGCCTTATATGGAAAGGACCAATATAGCCTTATATGGACTGGAAAAATATAGCCTTATATGGACAGGACCAATATAGCCTTATATGGACTGGAAAAATATAGCCTTATATGGACAGGACCAATATAGCCTTATATGGACTGGAAAAATATAGCCTTATATGGACAGGACCAATATAGCCTTATATGGACTGGAAAAATATAGCCTTATATGGACAGGACCAATATAGCCTTATATGGACAGGACCAATATAGCCTTATATGGACTGGAAAAATATAGCCTTATATGGACAGGACCAATATAGCCTTATATGGACCGGAAAAATATAGCCTTATATGGACAGGACCAATATAGCCTTATATGGACTGGAAAAATATAGCCTTATATGGACAGGACCAATATAGCCTTATATGGACTGGAAAAATATAGCCTTATATGGACAGGACCAATATAGCCTTATATGGATAGGACCAATATAGCCTTATATGGACTGGAAAAATATAGCCTTATATGGACAGGACCAATATAGCCTTATATGGACTGGAAAAATATAGCCTTATATGGACAGGACCAATATAGCCTTATATGGACTGGAAAAATATAGCCTTATATGGACAGGACCAATATAGCCTTATATGGACTGGAAAAATATAGCCTTATATGGACAGGACCAATATAGCCTTATATGGACTGGAAAAATATAGCCTTATATGGACAGGACCAATATAGACTTATATGGACTGGAAAAATATAGCCTTATATGGACAGGACCAATATAGCCTTATATGGCCTGGAAAAATATAGCCTTATATGGAAAGGACCAATATAGCCTTATATGGACTGGAAAAATATAGCCTTATATGGATAGGACCAATATAGCCTTATATGAACTGGAAAAATATAGCCTTATATGGACAGGACCAATATAGCCTTATATGGACTGGAAAAATATAGCCTTATATGGACAGGACCAATATAGCCTTATATGGACTGGAAAAATATAGCCTTATATGGACAGGACCAATATAGCCTTATATGGACTGGAAAAATATAGCCTTATATGGACAGGACCAATATAGCCTTATATGGAAAGGACCAATATAGCCTTATATGGACTGGAAAAATATAGCCTTATATGGATAGGACCAATATAGCCTTATATGGACTGGAAAAATATAGCCTTATATGGACAGGACCAATATAGCCTTATATGGACTGGAAAAATATAGCCTTATATGGACAGGACCAATATAGCCTTATATGGACTGGAAAAATATAGCCTTATATGGACTGGAAAAATATAGCCTTATATGGACAGGACCAATATAGCCTTATATGGACTGGAAAAATATAGCCTTATATGGACAGGACCAATATAGCCTTATATGGACTGGAAAAATATAGCCTTATATGGACAGGACCAATATAGCCTTATATGGACTGGAAAAATATAGCCTTATATGGACAGGACCAATATAGCCTTATATGGACTGGAAAAATATAGCCTTATATGGACAGGACCAATATAGACTTATATGGACTGGAAAAATATAGCCTTATATGGACAGGACCAATATAGCCTTATATGGCCTGGAAAAATATAGCCTTATATGGAAAGGACCAATATAGCCTTATATGGACTGGAAAAATATAGCCTTATATGGATAGGACCAATATAGCCTTATATGAACTGGAAAAATATAGCCTTATATGGACAGGACCAATATAGCCTTATATGGACTGGAAAAATATAGCCTTATATGGACAGGACCAATATAGCCTTATATGGACTGGAAAAATATAGCCTTATATGGACAGGACCAATATAGCCTTATATGGACTGGAAAAATATAGCCTTATATGGACAGGACCAATATAGCCTTATATGGACTGGAAAAATATAGCCTTATATGGACAGGACCAATATAGCCTTATATGGAAAGGACCAATATAGCCTTATATGGACTGGAAAAATATAGCCTTATATGGATAGGACCAATATAGCCTTATATGGACTGGAAAAATATAGCCTTATATGGACAGGACCAATATAGCCTTATATGGACTGGAAAAATATAGCCTTATATGGACAGGACCAATATAGCCTTATATGGACTGGAAAAATATAGCCTTATATGGACAGGACCAATATAGCCTTATATGGACTGGAAAAATATAGCCTTATATGGACAGGACCAATATAGCCTTATATGGACAGGACCAATATAGCCTTATATGGAAAGGACCAATATAGCCTTATATGGACTGGAAAAATATAGCCTTATATGGACAGGACCAATATAGGCTTATATGGACTGGAAAAATATAGCCTTATATGGATAGGACCAATATAGCCTTATATGGACTGGAAAAATATAGCCTTATATGGACAGGACCAATATAGCCTTATATGGACTGGAAAAATATAGCCTTATATGGACAGGACCAATATAGCCTTATATGGAAAGGACCAATATAGCCTTATATGGACTGGAAAAATATAGCCTTATATGGATAGGACCAATATAGCCTTATATGGACTGGAAAAATATAGCCTTATATGGACAGGACCAATATAGCCTTATATGGACTGGAAAAATATAGCCTTATATGGACAGGACCAATATAGCCTTATATGGACTGGAAAAATATAGCCTTATATGGACAGGACCAATATAGCCTTATATGGAAAGGACCAATATAGCCTTATATGGACTGGAAAAATATAGCCTTATATGGACAGGACCAATATAGCCTTATATGGACTGGAAAAATATAGCCTTATATGATCCGGACCAATATAGCCTTATATGGACAGGACCAATATAGCCTTATATGGAAAGGACCAATATAGCCTTATATGGACTGGAAAAATATAGCCTTATATGGACAGGACCAATATAGCCTTATATGGACTGGAAAAATGTAGCCTTATATGGACAGGACCAATATAGCCTTATATGGACAGGACCAATATAGCCTTATATGGAAAGGACCAATATAGCCTTATATGGACTGGAAAAATATAGCCTTATATGGACAGGACCAATATAGGCTTATATGGACTGGAAAAATATAGCCTTATATGGATAGGACCAATATAGCCTTATATGGACTGGAAAAATATAGCCTTATATGGACAGGACCAATATAGCCTTATATGGACTACAAAAATATAGCCTTATATGGACAGGACCAATATAGCCTTATATGGAAAGGACCAATATAGCCTTATATGGACTGGAAAAATATAGCCTTATATGGATAGGACCAATATAGCCTTATATGGACTGGAAAAATATAGCCTTATATGGACAGGACCAATATAGCCTTATATGGACTGGAAAAATATAGCCTTATATGGACAGGACCAATATAGCCTTATATGGACTGGAAAAATATAGCCTTATATGGACAGGACCAATATAGCCTTATATGGACTGGAAAAATATAGCCTTATATGGAAAGGACCAATATAGCCTTATATGGACTGGAAAAATATAGCCTTATATGGATAGGACCAATATAGCCTTATATGGACTGGAAAAATACAGCCTTATATGGACAGGAACAATATAGCCTTATATGGACTGGAAAAATATAGCCTTATATGGACAGGACCAATATAGCCTTATATGCACTGGAAAAATATAGCCTTATATGGACAGGACCAATATAGCCTTATATGGACTGGAAAAATATAGCCTTATATGGATAGGACCAATATAGCCTTATATGGACTGGAAAAATATAGCCTTATATGGACAGGACCAATATAGCCTTATATGGACTGGAAAAATATAGCCTTATATGGACAGGACCAATATAGCCTTATATGGACTGGAAAAATATAGCCTTATATGGACGGGACCAATATAGCCTTATATGGACTGGAAAAATATAGCCTTATATGGAAAGGACCAATATAGCCTTATATGGACTGGAAAAATATAGCCTTATATGGATAGGACCAGTATAGCCTTATATGGACTGGAAAAATATAGCCTTATATGGACAGGACCAATATAGCCTTATATGGACAGGACCAATATAGCCTTATATGGAAAGGACCAATATAGCCTTATATGGACTGGAAAAATATAGCCTTATATGGACCGGACCAATATAGCCTTATATGGAAAGGACCAATATAGCCTTATATGGACTGGAAAAATATAGCCTTATATGGACAGGACCAATATAGCCTTATATGGACTGGAAAAATATAGCCTTATATGGACAGGACCAATATAGCCTTATATGGACTGGAAAAATATAGCCTTATATGGACAGGACCAATATAGCCTTATATGGACTGGAAAAATATAGCCTTATATGGACTGGAAAAATATAGCCTTATATGGACAGGACCAATATAGCCTTATATGGACTGGAAAAATATAGCCTTATATGGACAGGACCAATATAGCCTTATATGGACTGGAAAAATATAGCCTTATATGGACAGGACCAATATAGCCTTATATGGACTGTAAAAATATAGCCTTATATGGACAGGACCAATATAGCCTTATATGGACTGGAAAAATATAGCCTTATATGGATAGGACCAATATAGCCTTATATGGATAGGACCAATATAGCCTTATATGGACAGGACCAATATAGCCTTATATGGACTGGAAAAATATAGCCTTATATGGATAGGACCAATATAGCCTTATATAGACTGGAAAAATATAGCCTTATATGGACTGGAAAAATATAGCCTTATATGGACTGGAAAAATATAGCCTTATATGGACAGGACCAATATAGCCTTATATGGACAGCGAAAAAATAGCCTTATATGGAAAGGACCAATATAGCCTTATATGGACTGGAAAAATATAGCCTTATATGGACAGGACCAATATAGCCTTATATGGACTTGAAAAATATAGCCTTATATGGACCGGACCAATATAGCCTTATATGGAAAGGACCAATATAGCCTTATATGGACTGCAAAAATATAGCCTTATATGGACAGGACCAATATAGCCTTATATGGACTGGAAAAATATAGCCTTATATGGACAGGACCAATATAGCCTTATATGGACTGGAAAAATATAGCCTTATATGGATAGGACCAATATAGCCTTATATGGACTGGAAAAATATAGCCTTATATGGACAGGACCAATATAGCCTTATATGGACTGGAAAAATATAGCCTTATATGGATAGGACCAATATAGCCTTATATGGACTGGAAAAATATAGACTTATATGGACAGGACCAATATAGCCTTATATGGACTGCAAAAATATAGCCTTATATGGACAGGACCAATATAGCCTTATATGGACTGCAAAAATATAGCCTTATATGGACAGGACCAATATAGCCTTATATGGACTGGAAAAATATAGCCTTATATGGATAGGACCAATATAGCCTTATATGGACTGGAAAAATATAGCCTTATATGGACAGGACCAATATAGCCTTATATGGACTGGAAAAATATAGCCTTATATGGACAGGACCAATATAGCCTTATATGGACTGGAAAAATATAGCCTTATATGGACCGGACCAATATAGCCTTATATGGACTTGAAAAATATAGCCTTATATGCATATGACCAATATAGCCTTATATGGACTGGAAAAATATAGCCTTATATGGACAGGACCAATATAGCCTTATACGGACCGGAAAAATATAGCCTTATATGGACAGGACCAATATAGCCTTATATGGACTGGAAAAATATAGCCTTATATGGACAGGACCAACATAGCCTTATATGGATAGGACCAATATAGCCTTATATGGACAGGACCAATATAGCCTTATATGGACTGGAAAAATATAGCCTTATATGGACTGGACCAATATAGCCTTATATGGACTGGAAAAATATAGCCTTATATGGACAGGACCAATATAGCCTTATATGGACTGGAAAAATATAGCCTTATATGGACCGGACCAATATAGCCTTATATGGACTTGAAAAATATAGCCTTATATGCATAGGACCAATATAGCCTTATATGGACTGGAAAAATAAAGCCTTATATGGACAGGACCAATATTGCCTTATATGGACCGGAAAAATATAGCCTTATATGGATAGGACCAATATAGCCTTATATGGACTGGAAAAATTTAGCCTTATATGGACAGGACCAATATAGCCTTATATGGACTGCAAAAATATAGCCTTATATGGAAAGGACCAATATAGCCTTATATGGACAGGACCAATATAGCCTTATATGGACTGGAAAAATATAGCCTTATATGGACAGGACCAATATAGCCTTATATGGACTGGAAAAATATAGCCTTATATGGACAGGACCAATATAGCCTTATATGGACCGGACCAATATAGCCTTATATGGAAAGGACCAATATAGCCTTATATGGACTGGAAAAATATAGCCTTATATGGACAGGACCAATATAGCCTTATATGGACTGGAAAAATATAGCCTTATATGGACAGGACCAATATAGCCTTATATGGACTGCAAAAACATAGCCTTATATGGACAGGACCAATATAGCCTTATATGGACTGGAAAAATATAGCCTTATATGGACAGGACCAATATAGCCTTATATGGACTGGAAAAATATAGCCTTATATGGATAGGAGCAATATAGCCTTATATGGACTGGAAAAATATAGCCTTATATGGACAGGACCAATATAGCCTTATATGGACTGGAAAAATATAGCCTTATATGGACAGGACCAATATAGCCTTATATGGACTGCAAAAATATAGCCTTATATGGAAAGGACCAATATAGCCTTATATGGACTGGAAAAATATAGCCTGATATGGACTGGAAAAATATAGCCTTATATGGACTGGAAAAATATAGCCTTATATGGACAGGACCAATATAGCCTTATATGGAAAGGACCAATATAGCCTTATATGGACTGCAAAAATATAGCCTTATATGGACAGGACCAATATAGCCTTATATGGACTGGAAAAATATAGCCTTATATGGACAGGACCAATATAGCCTTATATGGACTGGAAAAACATAGCCTTATATGGACAGGACCAATATAGCCTTATATGGACTGGAAAAATATAGCCTTATATGGACAGGACCAATATAGCTTTATATGGACTGGAAAAATATAGCCTTATATGGATAGGACCAATATAGCCTTATATGGACTGGAAAATTATAGCCTTATATGGACAGGACCAATATAGCCTTATATGGACTGGAAAAATATAGCCTTATATGGATAGGACCAATATAGCCTTATATGGACTGGAAAAATATAGACTTATATGGACAGGACCAATATAGCCTTATATGGACTGCAAAAATATAGCCTTATATGGACAGGACCAATATAGCCTTATATGGACTGCAAAAATATAGCCTTATATGGACAGGACCAATATAGCCTTATATGGACTGGAAAAATATAGCCTTATATGGATAGGACCAATATAGCCTTATATGGACTGCAAAAATATAGCCTTATATGGACAGGACCAATATAGCCTTATATGGACTGCAAAAATATAGCCTTATATGGACAGGACCAATATAGCCTTATATGGACTGGAAAAATATAGCCTTATATGGACCGGACCAATATAGCCTTATATGGACTTGAAAAATATAGCCTTATATGCATATGACCAATATAGCCTTATATGGACTGGAAAAATATAGCCTTATATGGACAGGACCAATATAGCCTTATATGGACCGGAAAAATATAGCCTTATATGGACAGGACCAATATAGCCTTATATGGACTGGAAAAATATAGCCTTATATGGACAGGACCAACATAGCCTTATATGGATAGGACCAATATAGCCTTATATGGACAGGACCAATATAGCCTTATATGGACTGGAAAAATATAGCCTTATATGGACTGGACCAATATAGCCTTATATGGACTGGAAAAATATAGCCTTATATGGACAGGACCAATATAGCCTTATATGGACTGGAAAAATATAGCCTTATATGGACAGGACCAATATAGCCTTATATGGACTTGAAAAATATAGCCTTATATGCATAGTACCAATATAGCCTTATATGGACTGGAAAAATAAAGCCTTATATGGACAGGACCAATATTGCCTTATATGGACCGGAAAAATATAGCCTTATATGGATAGGACCAATATAGCCTTATATGGACTGGAAAAATATAGCCTTATATGGACAGGACCAATATAGCCTTATATGGACTGCAAAAATAAAGCCTTATATGGAAAGGACCAATATAGCCTTATATGGACAGGACCAATATAGCCTTATATGGACTGGAAAAATATAGCCTTATATGGACAGGACCAATATAGCCTTATATGGACTGGAAAAATATAGCCTTATATGGAAAGGACCAATATAGCCTTATATGGACCGGACCAATATAGCCTTATATGGAAAGGACCAATATAGCCTTATATGGACTGCAAAAATATAGCCTTATATGGACAGGACCAATATAGCCTTATATGGACTGGAAAAATATAGCCTTATATGGACAGGACCAATATAGCCTTATATGGACTGGAAAAACATAGCCTTATATGGACAGGACCAATATAGCCTTATATGGACTGGAAAAATATAGCCTTATATGGACAGGACCAATATAGCCTTATATGGACTGGAAAAATATAGCCTTATATGGATAGGAGCAATATAGCCTTATATGGACTGGAAAAATATAGCCTTATATGGACAGGACCAATATAGCCTTATATGGACTGGAAAAATATAGCCTTATATGGACAGGACCAATATAGCCTTATATGGACTGGAAAAATATAGCCTTATATGGAAAGGACCAATATAGCCTTATATGGACCGGACCAATATAGCCTTATATGGAAAGGACCAATATAGCCTTATATGGACTGCAAAAATATAGCCTTATATGGACAGGACCAATATAGCCTTATATGGACTGGAAAAATATAGCCTTATATGGACAGGACCAATATAGCCTTATATGGACTGCAAAAATATAGCCTTATATGGAAAGGACCAATATAGCCTTATATGGACTGGAAAAATATAGCCTTATATGGACAGGACCAATATAGCCTTATATGGACTGGAAAAATATAGCCTTATATGGACAGGACCAATATAGCCTTATATGGACTGGAAAAATATAGCCTTATATGGATAGGACCAATATAGCCTTATATGGACTGGAAAAATATAGCCTTATATGGACTGGACCAATATAGCCTTATATGGACTGGAAAAATATAGCCTTATATGGACAGGACCAATATAGCCTTATATGGACAGCGAAAATATAGCCTTATATGGAAAGGACCAATATAGCCTTATATGGACTGGAAAAATATAGCCTTATATGGACAGGACCAATATAGCCTTATATGGACTTGAAAAATATAGCCTTATATGGACCGGACCAATATAGCCTTATATGGAAAGGACCAATATAGCCTTATATGGACTGCAAAAATATAGCCTTATATGGACAGGACCAATATAGCCTTATATGGACTGGAAAAATATAGCCTTATATGGACTGGAAAAATATAGCCTTATATGGACTGGAAAAACATAGCCTTATATGGACAGGAGCAATATAGCCTTATATGGACTGGAAAAATATAGCCTTATATGGACAGGACCAATATAGCCTTATATGGACTGCAAAAATATAGCCTTATATGGACAGGACCAATATAGCCTTATATGGACTGGAAAAATATAGCCTTATATGGATAGGACCAATATAGCCTTATATGGACTGGAAAAATATAGCCTTATATGGACAGGATCAATATAGCCTTATATGGACTGGAAAAATATAGCCTTATATGGACAGGACCAATATAGCCTTATATGGACTGGAAAAATATAGCCTTATATGGATAGGACCAATATAGCCTTATATGGACTGGAAAAATATAGCCTTATATGGACTGGACCAATATAGCCTTATATGGACTGGAAAAATATAGCCTTATATGGACAGGACCAATATAGCCTTATATGGACAGCGAAAATATAGCCTTATATGGAAAGGACCAATATAGCCTTATATGGACTGGAAAAATATAGCCTTATATGGACAGGACCAATATAGCCTTATATGGACTGGAAAAATATAGCCTTATATGGACCGGACCAATATAGCCTTATATGGAAAGGACCAATATAGCCTTATATGGACTGCAAAAATATAGCCTTATATGGACAGGACCAATATAGCCTTATATGGACTGGAAAAATATAGCCTTATATGGACAGGACCAATATAGCCTTATATGGACTGGAAAAACATAGCCTTATATGGACAGGACCAATATAGCCTTATATGGACTGGAAAAATATAGCCTTATATGGACAGGACCAATATAGCCTTATATGGACTGGAAAAATATAGCCTTATATGGACAGGACCAATATAGCCTTATATGGACTGGAAAAATATAGCCTTATATGGACAGGACCAATATAGCCTTATATGGACTGGAAAAATATAGCCTTATATGGACAGGACCAATATAGCCTTATATGGACTGCAAAAATATAGCCTTATATGGAAAGGACCAATATAGCCTTATATGGACTGGAAAAATATAGCCTTATATGGACAGGACCAATATAGCCTTATATGGACTGGAAAAATATAGCCTTATATGGACAGGACCAATATAGCCTTATATGGACTGGAAAAATATAGCCTTATATGGATAGGACCAATATAGCCTTATATGGACTGGAAAAATATAGCCTTATATGGACAGGACCAATATAGCCTTATATGGACTGGAAAAATATAGCCTTATATGGATAGGACCAATATAGCCTTATATGGACTGCAAAAATATAGCCTTATATGGACAGGACCAATATAGCCTTATATGGACTGGAAAAATATAGCCTTATATGGACAGGACCAATATAGCCTTATATGGAACGGACCAATATAGCCTTATATGGACTGGAAAAATATAGCCTTATATGGACAGCGAAAATATAGCCTTATATGGAAAGGACCAATATAGCCTTATATGGACTGGAAAAATATAGCCTTATATGGACAGGACCAATATAGCCTTATATGGACTTGAAAAATATAGCCTTATATGATCCGGACCAATATAGCCTTATATGGACCGGACCAATATAGCCTTATATGGAAAGGACCAATATAGCCTTATATGGACTGGAAAAATATAGCCTTATATGGACAGGACCAATATAGCCTTATATGGACTGGAAAAATGTAGCCTTATATGGACAGGACCAATATAGCCTTATATGGATAGGACCAATATAGCCTTATATGTACAGGATCAATATAGCCTTATATGGACTGGAAAAATATAGCCTTATATGGACTGGACCAATATAGCCTTATATGGACTGGAAAAATATAGCCTTATATGGAAAGGACCAATATAGCCTTATATGGACTGGAAAAATATAGCCTTATATGGACAGGACCAATATAGCCTTATATGGACTGGAAAAATATAGCCTTATATGGACCGGACCAATATAGCCTTATATGGACTTGAAAAATATAGCCTTATATGCATATGACCAATATAGCCTTATATGGACTGGAAAAATATAGCCTTATATGGACAGGACCAATATAGCCTTATATGGACTTGAAAAATATAGCCTTATATGGACAGGACCAATATAGCCTTATATGGACTGGAAAAATATAGCCTTATATGGACAGGACCAATATAGCCTTATATGGACTGCAAAAATATAGCCTTATATGGACAGGACCAATATACCCTTATATGCACTGCGAAAATATAGCCTTATATGGAAAGGACCAATATAGCCTTATGTGGACCGGACCAATATAGCCTTATATGGAAAGGACCAATATAGCCTTATATGGATAGGACCAATATAGCCTTATATGGACTGGAAAAACATAGCCTTATATGGACAGGACCAATATAGCCTTATATGGACTGGAAAAATATAGCCTTATATGGACAGGACCAATATAGCCTTATATGGACTGGAAAAATATAGCCTTATATGGATAGGAGCAATATAGCCTTATATGGACTGGAAAAATATAGCCTTATATGGAAAGGACCAATATAGCCTTATATGGACTGGATAAATATAGCCTTATATGGACAGGACCAATATAGCCTTATATGGACTGGAAAAATATAGCCTTATATGGACAGGACCAATATAGCCTTATATGGACTGGAAAAATATAGCCTTATATGGAAAGGACCAATATAGCCTTATATGGACTGGAAAAATATAGCCTTATATGGAAAGGACCAATATAGCCTTATATGGACTGCAAAAATATAGCCTTATATGGATAGGAGCAATATAGCCTTATATGGACTGCAAAAATATAGCTTTATATGGACAGGAACAATATAGCCTTATATGGACTGGAAAAATATAGCCTTATATGGACAGGACCAATATAGCCTTATATGGACAGGACCAATATAGCCTTATATGGAAAGGACCAATATAGCCTTATATGGATAGGACCAATATAGCCTTATACGGACCGGAAAAATATAGCCTTATATGGACTGGAAAAATATAGCCTTATATGGACAGGACCAATATAGCCTTATATGGACTGGAAAAATATAGCCTTATATGGAAAGGACCAATATAGCCTTATATGGACTGGAAAAATATAGCCTTATATGGACAGGACCAATATAGCCTTATATGGACTGGAAAAATATAGCCTTATATGGACAGGACCAATATAGCCTTATATGGACTGGAAAAATATAGCCTTATATGGATAGGACCAATATAGCCTTATATGGACTGGAAAAATATAGCCTTATATGGACAAGACCAATATAGCCTTATATGGACTGGAAAAATATAGCCTTATATGGACCGGACCAATATAGCCTTATATGGACTTGAAAAATATAGCCTTATATGCATATGACCAATATAGCCTTATATGGACTGGAAAAATATAGCCTTATATGGACAGGACCAATATAGCCTTATATGGACCGGAAAAATATAGCCTTATATGGACAGGACCAATATAGCCTTATATGGACTGGAAAAATATAGCCTTATATGGACAGGACCAATATAGCCTTATATGGACTGGAAAAATATAGCCTTATATGGACAGGACCAATATAGCCTTATATGGACTGGAAAAATATAGCCTTATATGGACTGGACCAATATAGCCTTATATGGACTGGAAAAATATAGCCTTATATGGACAGGACCAATATAGCCTTATATGGACTGGAAAAATATAGCCTTATATGGACAGGACCAATATAGCCTTATATGGACTAGAAAAATATAGCCTTATATGCATAGGACCAATATAGCCTTATATGGACTGGAAAAATAAAGCCTTATATGGACAGGACCAATATTGCCTTATATGGACCGGAAAAATATAGCCTTATATGGATAGGACCAATATAGCCTTATATGGACTGCAAAAATATAGCTTTATATGGACAGGAACAATATAGCCTTATATGGACTGGAAAAATATAGCCTTATATGGACAGGACCAATATAGCCTTATATGGACAGGACCAATATAGCCTTATATGGAAAGGACCAATATAGCCTTATATGGATAGGACCAATATAGCCTTATACGGACCGGAAAAATATAGCCTTATATGGACTGGAAAAATATAGCCTTATATGGACAGGACCAATATAGCCTTATATGGACTGGAAAAATATAGCCTTATATGGAAAGGACCAATATAGCCTTATATGGACTGGAAAAATATAGCCTTATATGGACAGGACCAATATAGCCTTATATGGACTGGAAAAATATAGCCTTATATGGACAGGACCAATATAGCCTTATATGGACTGGAAAAATATAGCCTTATATGGATAGGACCAATATAGCCTTATATGGACTGGAAAAATATAGCCTTATATGGACAAGACCAATATAGCCTTATATGGACTGGAAAAATATAGCCTTATATGGACCGGACCAATATAGCCTTATATGGACTTGAAAAATATAGCCTTATATGCATATGACCAATATAGCCTTATATGGACTGGAAAAATATAGCCTTATATTGACAGGACCAATATAGCCTTATATGGACTGGAAAAATATAGCCTTATATGGACAGGACCAATATAGCCTTATATGGACTGGAAAAATATAGCCTTATATGGACAGGACCAACATAGCCTTATATGGATAGGACCAATATAGCCTTATATGGACAGGACCAATATAGCCTTATATGGACTGGAAAAATATAGCCTTATATGGACTGGACCAATATAGCCTTATATGGACCGGAAAAATATAGCCTTATATGGATAGGACCAATATAGCCTTATATGGACAGGACCAATATAGCCTTATATGGACTGGAAAAATATAGCCTTATATGGACAGGACCAATATTGCCTTATATGGACCGGAAAAATATAGCCTTATATGGATAGGACCAATATAGCCTTATATGGACTGGAAAAATATAGCCTTATATGGACAGGACCAATATAGCCTTATATGGACTGGAAAAATATAGCCTTATATGGAAAGGACCAATATAGCCTTATATGGACAGGACCAATATAGCCTTATATGGACTGGAAAAATATAGCCTTATATGGACAGGACCAATATAGCCTTATATGGACTGGAAAAATATAGCCTTATATGGACAGGACCAATATAGCCTTATATGGACTGGAAAAATATAGCCTTATATGGACAGGACCAATATAGCCTTATATGGACTGGAAAAATATAGCCTTATATGGAAAGGACCAATATAGCCTTATATGGACCGGACCAATATAGCCTTATATGGAAAGGACCAATATAGCCTTATATGGACTGCAAAAATATAGCCTTATATGGAAAGGACCAATATAGCCTTATATGGACTGGAAAAATATAGCCTTATATGGACAGGACCAATATAGCCTTATATGGACTGCAAAAATATAGCCTTATATGGAAAGGACCAATATAGCCTTATATGGACTGGAAAAATATAGCCTTATATGGACAGGACCAATATAGCCTTATATGGACTGGAAAAATATAGCCTTATATGGACAGGACCAATATAGCCTTATATGGACTGGAAAAATATAGCCTTATATGGATAGGACCAATATAGCCTTATATGGACTGGAAAAATATAGCCTTATATGGACTGGACCAATATAGCCTTATATGGACTGGAAAAATATAGCCTTATATGGACAGGACCAATATAGCCTTATATGGACAGCGAAAATATAGCCTTATATGGAAAGGACCAATATAGCCTTATATGGACTGGAAAAATATAGCCTTATATGGACAGGACCAATATAGCCTTATATGGACTGGAAAAATATAGCCTTATATGGATAGGACCAATATAGCCTTATATGGACTGGAAAATATAGCCTTATATGGACAGGACCAATATAGCCTTATATGGACTGGAAAAATATAGCCTTATATGGACCGGACCAATATAGCCTTATATGGAAAGGACCAATATAGCCTTATATGGACTGCAAAAATATAGCCTTATATGGACAGGACCAATATAGCCTTATATGGACTGGAAAAATATAGCCTTATATGGACAGGACCAATATAGCCTTATATGGACCGGACCAATATAGCCTTATATGGAAAGGACCAATATAGCCTTATATGGACTGCAAAAATATAGCCTTATATGGAAAGGACCAATATAGCCTTATATGGACTGGAAAAATATAGCCTTATATGGACAGGACCAATATAGCCTTATATGGACTGCAAAAATATAGCCTTATATGGAAAGGACCAATATAGCCTTATATGGACTGGAAAAATATAGCCTTATATGGACAGGACCAATATAGCCTTATATGGACTGGAAAAATATAGCCTTATATGGACAGGACCAATATAGCCTTATATGGACTGGAAAAATATAGCCTTATATGGATAGGACCAATATAGCCTTATATGGACTGGAAAAATATAGCCTTATATGGACTGGACCAATATAGCCTTATATGGACTGGAAAAATATAGCCTTATATGGACAGGACCAATATAGCCTTATATGGACTGGAAAAATATAGCCTTATATGGAAAGGACCAATATAGCCTTATATGGACTGGAAAAATATAGCCTTATATGGACAGGACCAATATAGCCTTATATGGACTGGAAAAATATAGCCTTATATGGATAGGACCAATATAGCCTTATATGGACTGGAAAATATAGCCTTATATGGACAGGACCAATATAGCCTTATATGGACTGGAAAAATATAGCCTTATATGGACCGGACCAATATAGCCTTATATGGAAAGGACCAATATAGCCTTATATGGACTGCAAAAATATAGCCTTATATGGACAGGACCAATATAGCCTTATATGGACTGGAAAAATATAGCCTTATATGGACAGGACCAATATAGCCTTATATGGACAGCGAAAATATAGCCTTATATGGAAAGGACCAATATAGCCTTATATGGACTGGAAAAATATAGCCTTATATGGACAGGACCAATATAGCCTTATATGGACTGGAAAAATATAGCCTTATATGGATAGGACCAATATAGCCTTATATGGACTGGAAAATATAGCCTTATATGGATAGGACCAGTATAGCCTTATATGGACTGGAAAAATATAGCCTTATATGGACTGGACCAATATAGCCTTATATGGACTGGAAAAATATAGCCTTATATGGACAGGACCAATATAGCCTTATATGGACAGCGAAAATATAGCCTTATATGGAAAGGACCAATATAGCCTTATATGGACTGGAAAAATATAGCCTTATATGGACAGGACCAATATAGCCTTATATGGACTGTAAAAATATAGCCTTATATGGATAGGACCAATATAGCCTTATATGGACTGGAAAATATAGCCTTATATGGACAGGACCAATATAGCCTTATATGGACTGGAAAAATATAGCCTTATATGGACCGGACCAATATAGCCTTATATGGAAAGGACCAATATAGCCTTATATGGACTGGAAAAATATAGCCTTATATGGACAGGACCAATATAGCCTTATATGGACTGGAAAAATATAGCCTTATATGGACAGGACCAATATAGCCTTATATGGACAGCGAAAATATAGCCTTATATGGAAAGGACCAATATAGCCTTATATGGACTGGAAAAATATAGCCTTATATGGACAGGACCAATATAGCCTTATATGGACTGGAAAAATATAGCCTTATATGGATAGGACCAATATAACCTTATATGGACTGGAAAATATAGCCTTATATGGACAGGACCAATATAGCCTTATATGGACTGGAAAAATATAGCCTTATATGGACCGGACCAATATAGCCTTATATGGAAAGGACCAATATAGCCTTATATGGACTGGAAAAATATAGCCTTATATGGACAGGACCAATATAGCCTTATATGGACTGGAAAAATATAGCCTTATATGGACAGGACCAATATAGCCTTATATGGACAGCGAAAATATAGCCTTATATGGAAAGGACCAATATAGCCTTATATGGACTGGAAAAATATAGCCTTATATGGACAGGACCAATATAGCCTTATATGGAAAGGACCAATATAGCCTTATATGGACTGGAAAAATATAGCCTTATATGGACTGGAAAATATAGCCTTATATGGATAGGACCAATATAGCCTTATATGGACTGGAAAAATATAGCCTTATATGGACTGGACCAATATAGCCTTATATGGACTGGAAAAATATAGCCTTATATGGACAGGACCAATATAGCCTTATATGGACAGCGAAAATATAGCCTTATATGGAAAGGACCAATATAGCCTTATATGGACAGGACCAATATAGCCTTATATGGAAAGGACCAATATAGCCTTATATGGACTGGAAAAATATAGCCTTATATGGATAGGACCAATATAGCCTTATATGGACTGGAAAATATAGCCTTATATGGACAGGACCAATATAGCCTTATATAGACTGGAAAAATATAGCCTTATATGGACCGGACCAATATAGCCTTATATGGAAAGGACCAATATAGCCTTATATGGACTGCAAAAATATAGCCTTATATGGACAGGACCAATATAGCCTTATATGGACTGGAAAAATATAGCCTTATATGGACAGGACCAATATAGCCTTATATGGACAGCGAAAATATAGCCTTATATGGAAAGGACCAATATAGCCTTATATGGACTGGAAAAATATAGCCTTATATGGACAGGACCAATATAGCCTTATATGGACTGGAAAAATATAGCCTTATATGGATAGGACCAATATAGCCTTATATGGACTGGAAAATATAGCCTTATATGGACAGGACCAATATAGCCTTATATGGACTGGAAAAATATAGCCTTATATGGACCGGACCAATATAGCCTTATATGGAAAGGACCAATATAGCCTTATATGGACTGCAAAAATATAGCCTTATATGGACAGGACCAATATAGCCTTATATGGACTGGAAAAATATAGCCTTATATGGACAGGACCAATATAGCCTTATATGGACCGGACCAATATAGCCTTATATGGAAAGGACCAATATAGCCTTATATGGACTGCAAAAATATAGCCTTATATGGACAGGACCAATATAGCCTTATATGGACTGGAAAAATATAGCCTTATATGGACAGGACCAATATAGCCTTATATGGACTGCAAAAATATAGCCTTATATGGAAAGGACCAATATAGCCTTATATGGACTGGAAAAATATAGCCTTATATGGACAGGACCAATATAGCCTTATATGGACTGGAAAAATATAGCCTTATATGGACAGGACCAATATAGCCTTATATGGACTGGAAAAATATAGCCTTATATGGATAGGACCAATATAGCCTTATATGGACTGGAAAAATATAGCCTTATATGGACTGGACCAATATAGCCTTATATGGACTGGAAAAATATAGCCTTATATGGACAGGACCAATATAGCCTTATATGGACAGCGAAAATATAGCCTTATATGGAAAGGACCAATATAGCCTTATATGGACTGGAAAAATATAGCCTTATATGGACAGGACCAATATAGCCTTATATGGACTGGAAAAATATAGCCTTATATGGATAGGACCAATATAGCCTTATATGGACTGGACCAATATAGCCTTATATGGACTGGAAAAATATAGCCTTATATGGACAGGACCAATATAGCCTTATATAGAAAGGACCAATATAGCCTTATATGGACTGCAAAAATATAGCCTTATATGGACAGGACCAATATAGCCTTATATGGACTGGAAAAATATAGCCTTATATGGACAGGACCAATATAGCCTTATATGGACTGGAAAAACATAGCCTTATATGGACAGGACCAATATAGCCTTATATGGACTGGAAAAATATAGCCTTATATGGACAGGACCAATATAGCCTTATATGGACTGGAAAAATATAGCCTTATATGGACAGGACCAATATAGCCTTATATGGACTGGAAAAATATAGCCTTATATGGACAGGACCAATATAGCCTTATATGGACTGGAAAAATATAGCCTTATATGGATAGGACCAATATAGCCTTATATGGACTGGAAAAATATAGCCTTATATGGACAGGACCAATATAGCCTTATATGGACTGCAAAAATATAGCCTTATATGGACAGGAGCAATATAGCCTTATATGGACTGGAAAAATATAGCCTTATATGGACAGGACCAATATAGCCTTATATGGACTGGAAAAATATAGCCTTATATGGATAGGACCAATATAGCCTTATATGGACTGGAAAAATATAGCCTTATATGGACAGGACCAATATAGCCTTATATGGACTGGAAAAATATAGCCTTATATGGATAGGACCAATATAGCCTTATATGGACTGCAAAAATATAGCCTTATATGGACAGGACCAATATAGCCTTATATGGACTGGAAAAATATAGCCTTATATGGACAGGACCAATATAGCCTTATATGGAACGGACCAATATAGCCTTAAATGGACTGGAAAAATATAGCCTTATATGGACAGCGAAAATATAGCCTTATATGGAAAGGACCAATATAGCCTTATATGGACTGGAAAAATATAGCCTTATATGGACAGGACCAATATAGCCTTATATGGACTTGAAAAATATAGCCTTATATGATCCGGACCAATATAGCCTTATATGGACCGGACCAATATAGCCTTATATGGAAAGGACCAATATAGCCTTATATGGACTGGAAAAATATAGCCTTATATGGACAGGACCAATATAGCCTTATATGGACTGGAAAAATGTAGCCTTATATGGACAGGACCAATATAGCCTTATATGGATAGGACCAATATAGCCTTATATGTACAGGATCAATATAGCCTTATATGGACTGGAAAAATATAGCCTTATATGGACTGGACCAATATAGCCTTATATGGACTGGAAAAATATAGCCTTATATGGAAAGGACCAATATAGCCTTATATGGACTGGAAAAATATAGCCTTATATGGACAGGACCAATATAGCCTTATATGGACTGGAAAAATATAGCCTTATATGGACCGGACCAATATAGCCTTATATGGACTTGAAAAATATAGCCTTATATGCATATGACCAATATAGCCTTATATGGACTGGAAAAACATAGCCTTATATGGACAGGACCAATATAGCCTTATATGGACTGGAAAAATATAGCCTTATATGGACAGGACCAATATAGCCTTATATGGACTGGAAAAATATAGCCTTATATGGACAGGACCAATATAGCCTTATATGGACTGGAAAAATATAGCCTTATATGGACAGGAAAAATATAGCCTTATATGGACTGGAAAAATATAGCCTTATATGGAAAGGACCAATATAGCCTTATATGGACTGGAAAAATATAGCCTTATATGGACAGGACCAATATAGCCTTATATGGACTGCAAAAATATAGCCTTATATGGACAGGAGCAATATAGCCTTATATGGACTGGAAAAATATAGCCTTATATGGACAGGACCAATATAGCCTTATATGGACTGGAAAAATATAGCCTTATATGGATAGGACCAATATAGCCTTATATGGACTGGAAAAATATAGCCTTATATGGACAGGACCAATATAGCCTTATATGGACTGGAAAAATATAGCCTTATAGGGATAGGACCAATATAGCCTTATATGGACTGCAAAAATATAGCCTTATATGGACAGGACCAATATAGCCTTATATGGACTGGAAAAATATAGCCTTATATGGACAGGACCAATATAGCCTTATATGGAACGGACCAATATAGCCTTATATGGATAGGAAAAATATAGCCTTATATGGACAGCGAAAATATAGCCTTATATGGAAAGGACCAATATAGCCTTATATGGACTGGAAAAATATAGCCTTATATGGACAGGACCAATATAGCCTTATATGGACTTGAAAAATATAGCCTTATATGATCCGGACCAATATAGCCTTATATGGACCGGACCAATATAGCCTTATATGGAAAGGACCAATATAGCCTTATATGGACTGGAAAAATATAGCCTTATATGGACAGGACCAATATAGCCTTATATGGACTGGAAAAATGTAGCCTTATATGGACAGGACCAATATAGCCTTATATGGATAGGACCAATATAGCCTTATATGTACAGGATCAATATAGCCTTATATGGACTGGAAAAATATAGCCTTATATGGACTGGACCAATATAGCCTTATATGGACTGGAAAAATATAGCCTTATATGGAAAGGACCAATATAGCCTTATATGGACTGGAAAAATATAGCCTTATATGGACAGGACCAATATAGCCTTATATGGACTGGAAAAATATAGCCTTATATGGACCGGACCAATATAGCCTTATATGGACTTGAAAAATATAGCCTTATATGCATATGACCAATATAGCCTTATATGGACTGGAAAAATATAGCCTTATATGGACAGGACCAATATAGCCTTATATGGACTTGAAAAATATAGCCTTATATGGACAGGACCAATATAGCCTTATATGGACTGGAAAAATATAGCCTTATATGGACAGGACCAATATAGCCTTATATGGACTGCAAAAATATAGCCTTATATGGAAAGGACCAATATACCCTTATATGCACTGCGAAAATATAGCCTTATATGGAAAGGACCAATATAGCCTTATATTGACTGGAAAAATATAGCCTTATATGGACAGGACCAATATAGCCTTATATGGACTGGAAAAATATAGCCTTATATGGAAAGGACCAATATAGCCTTATGTGGACCGGACCAATATAGCCTTATATGGAAAGGACCAATATAGCCTTATATGGATAGGACCAATATAGCCTTATATGGACTGGAAAAACATAGCCTTATATGGACAGGACCAATATAGCCTTATATGGACTGGAAAAATATAGCCTTATATGGACAGGACCAATATAGCCTTATATGGACTGGAAAAATATAGCCTTATATGGATAGGAGCAATATAGCCTTATATGGACTGGAAAAATATAGCCTTATATGGAAAGGACCAATATAGCCTTATATGGACTGGATAAATATAGCCTTATATGGACAGGACCAATATAGCCTTATATGGACTGGAAAAATATAGCCTTATATGGACAGGACCAATATAGCCTTATATGGACTGGAAAAATATAGCCTTATATGGAAAGGACCAATATAGCCTTATATGGACTGGAAAAATATAGCCTTATATGGAAAGGACCAATATAGCCTTATATGGACTGCAAAAATATAACCTTATATGGATAGGAGCAATATAGCCTTATATGGACTGCAAAAATATAGCTTTATATGGACAGGAACAATATAGCCTTATATGGACTGGAAAAATATAGCCTTATATGGACAGGACCAATATAGCCTTATATGGACAGGACCAATATAGCCTTATATGGAAAGGACCAATATAGCCTTATATGGATAGGACCAATATAGCCTTATACGGACCGGAAAAATATAGCCTTATATGGACTGGAAAAATATAGCCTTATATGGACAGGACCAATATAGCCTTATATGGACTGGAAAAATATAGCCTTATATGGAAAGGACCAATATAGCCTTATATGGACTGGAAAAATATAGCCTTATATGGACAGGACCAATATAGCCTTATATGGACTGGAAAAATATAGCCTTATATGGACAGGACCAATATAGCCTTATATGGACTGGAAAAATATAGCCTTATATGGATAGGACCAATATAGCCTTATATGGACTGGAAAAATATAGCCTTATATGGACAAGACCAATATAGCCTTATATGGACTGGAAAAATATAGCCTTATATGGACAGGACCAATATAGCCTTATATGGACTGCAAAAATATAGCCTTATATGGAAAGGAGCAATATAGACTTCTATGGACAGGACCAATATAGCCTTATATGGACTGGAAAAATATAGCCTTTTATGGAAAGGACCAATATAGACTTATATAGACTTGAAAAATATAGCCTTTTATGGACCGGACCAATATAGCCTTATATGGACAGGACCAATATAGCCTTATATGGACTGGAAAAATATAGCCTTATATGGATAGGAGCAATATAGCCTTATATGGACTGCAAAAATATAGCCTTATATGGACAGGACCAATATAGCCTTATATGGAAAGGACCAATATAGCCTTATATGGACTTGAAAAATATAGCCTTATATGGACAGGACCAATATAGCCTTATATGGACTGCGAAAGTATAGCCTTATATGGAAAGGACCAATATAGCCTTATATGGAAAGCACCAATATAGCCTTATATGGACTGCAAAAATATAGCCTTATATGGACAGGACCAATATAGCCTTATATGGACTGGAAAAATATAGCCTTATATGGATCGGACCAATATAGCCTTATATGGACTGGAAAAATATAGCCTTATATGGACAGGACCAATATAGCCTTATATGGAAAGGACCAATATAGCCTTATATGGACTGGAAAAATATAGCCTTATATGGATAGGAGCAATATAGCCTTATATGGACTGGAAAAATATAGCGTTATATGGACAGGACCAATATAGCCTTATATGGACTGCAAAAATATAGCCTTATATGGACAGGACCAATATAGCCTTATATGGACTGGAAAAATATAGCCTTATATGGACAGGAAAAATATAGCCTTATATGGACAGGACCAATATAGCCTTATATGGAAAGGACCAATATAGCCTTATATGGATAGGAGCAATATAGCCTTATATGGACTGGAAAAACATAGCCTTATATGGACAGGTACAATATAGCCTTATATGGACTGGAAAAATATAGCCTTATATGGACAGGACCAATATAGCCTTATATGGACTGGAAAAATATAGCCTTATATGGATAGGAGCAATATAGCCTTATATGGACTGGAAAAATATAGCCTTATATGGAAAGGACCAATATAGCCTTATATGGACTGGAAAAATATAGCCTTATATGGACAGGACCAATATAGCCTTATATGGTCTGGAAAAATATAGCCTTATATGGACAGGACCAATATAGCCTTATATGGACTGGAAAAATATAGCCTTATATGGACAGGACCAATATAGCCTTATATGGACTGGAAAAATATAGCCTTATATGGAAAGGACCAATATAGCCTTATATGGACTGGAAAAATATAGCCTTATATGGACAGGACCAATATAGCCTTATATGGACTGGAAAAATATAGCCTTATATGGACAGGACCAATATAGCCTTATATGGACTTGAAAAATATAGCCTTATATGGACCGGACCAATATAGCCTTATATGGAAAGGACCAATATAGCCTTATATGGACTGGAAAAATATAGCCTTATATGGACAGGACCAATATAGCCTTATATGGACTGGAAAAATATAGCCTTATATGGACAGGACCAATATAGCCTTATATGGACTGGAAAAACATAGCCTTATATGGACAGGACCAATATAGCCTTATATGGACTGGAAAAATATAGCCTTATATGGACAGGACCAATATAGCCTTATATGGACTGGAAAAATATAGCCTTATATGGACAGGACCAATATAGCCTTATATGGACTGGAAAAATGTAGCCTTATATGGACAGGACCAATATAGCCTTATATGGACTGCAAAAATATAGCCTTATATGGACAGGAGCAATATAGCCTTATATGGACTGGAAAAATATAGCCTTATATGGACAGGACCAATATAGCCTTATATGGACTGGAAAAATATAGCCTTATATGGATAGGACCAATATAGCCTTATATGGACTGGAAAAATATAGCCTTATATGGACAGGACCAATATAGCCTTATATGGACTGGAAAAATATAGCCTTATAGGGATAGGACCAATATAGCCTTATATGGACTGCAAAAATATAGCCTTATATGGACAGGACCAATATAGCCTTATATGGACTGGAAAAATATAGCCTTATATGGACAGGACCAATATAGCCTTATATGGAACGGAAAAATATAGCCTTATATGGACTGGAAAAATATAGCCTTATATGGACAGCGAAAATATAGCCTTATATGGAAAGGACCAATATAGCCTTATATGGACTGGAAAAATATAGCCTTATATGGACAGGACCAATATAGCCTTATATGGACTTGAAAAATATAGCCTTATATGATCCGGACCAATATAGCCTTATATGGACCGGACCAATATAGCCTTATATGGAAAGGACCAATATAGCCTTATATGGACTGGAAAAATATAGCCTTATATGGACAGGACCAATATAGCCTTATATGGACTGGAAAAATGTAGCCTTATATGGACAGGACCAATATAGCCTTATATGGATAGGACCAATATAGCCTTATATGGACTGGAAAAATATAGCCTTATATGGAAAGGACCAATATAGCCTTATATGGACTGGAAAAATATAGCCTTATATGGACAGGACCAATATAGCCTTATATGGACTGGAAAAATATAGCCTTATATGGACCGGACCAATATAGCCTTATATGGACTTGAAAAATATAGCCTTATATGCATATGACCAATATAGCCTTATATGGACTGGAAAAATATAGCCTTATATGGACAGGACCAATATAGCCTTATATGGACTTGAAAAATATAGCCTTATATGGACAGGACCAATATAGCCTTATATGGACTGGAAAAATATAGCCTTATATGGACAGGACCAATATAGCCTTATATGGACTGCAAAAATATAGCCTTATATGGAAAGGACCAATATACCCTTATATGCACTGCGAAAATATAGCCTTATATGGAAAGGACCAATATAGCCTTATATTGACTGGAAAAATATAGCCTTATATGGACAGGACCAATATAGCCTTATATGGACTGGAAAAATATAGCCTTATATGGAAAGGACCAATATAGCCTTATGTGGACCGGACCAATATAGCCTTATATGGAAAGGACCAATATAGCCTTATATGGATAGGACCAATATAGCCTTATATGGACTGGAAAAACATAGCCTTATATGGACAGGACCAATATAGCCTTATATGGACTGGAAAAATATAGCCTTATATGGACAGGACCAATATAGCCTTATATGGACTGGAAAAATATAGCCTTATATGGATAGGAGCAATATAGCCTTATATGGACTGGAAAAATATAGCCTTATATGGAAAGGACCAATATAGCCTTATATGGACTGGATAAATATAGCCTTATATGGACAGGACCAATATAGCCTTATATGGACTGGAAAAATATAGCCTTATATGGACAGGACCAATATAGCCTTATATGGACTGGAAAAATATAGCCTTATATGGAAAGGACCAATATAGCCTTATATGGACTGGAAAAATATAGCCTTATATGGAAAGGACCAATATAGCCTTATATGGACTGCAAAAATATAACCTTATATGGATAGGAGCAATATAGCCTTATATGGACTGCAAAAATATAGCTTTATATGGACAGGAACAATATAGCCTTATATGGACTGGAAAAATATAGCCTTATATGGACAGGACCAATATAGCCTTATATGGACAGGACCAATATAGCCTTATATGGAAAGGACCAATATAGCCTTATATGGATAGGACCAATATAGCCTTATACGGACCGGAAAAATATAGCCTTATATGGACTGGAAAAATATAGCCTTATATGGACAGGACCAATATAGCCTTATATGGACTGGAAAAATATAGCCTTATATGGAAAGGACCAATATAGCCTTATATGGACTGGAAAAATATAGCCTTATATGGACAGGACCAATATAGCCTTATATGGACTGGAAAAATATAGCCTTATATGGACAGGACCAATATAGCCTTATATGGACTGGAAAAATATAGCCTTATATGGATAGGACCAATATAGCCTTATATGGACTGGAAAAATATAGCCTTATATGGACAAGACCAATATAGCCTTATATGGACTGGAAAAATATAGCCTTATATGGACAGGACCAATATAGCCTTATATGGACTGCAAAAATATAGCCTTATATGGAAAGGAGCAATATAGACTTCTATGGACAGGACCAATATAGCCTTATATGGACTGGAAAAATATAGCCTTATATGGAAAGGACCAATATAGACTTATATAGACTTGAAAAATATAGCCTTTTATGGACCGGACCAATATAGCCTTATATGGACAGGACCAATATAGCCTTATATGGACTGGAAAAATATAGCCTTATATGGATAGGAGCAATATAGCCTTATATGGACTGCAAAAATATAGCCTTATATGGACAGGACCAATATAGCCTTATATGGAAAGGACCAATATAGCCTTATATGGACTTGAAAAATATAGCCTTATATGGACAGGACCAATATAGCCTTATATGGACTGCGAAAGTATAGCCTTATATGGAAAGGACCAATATAGCCTTATATGGAAAGCACCAATATAGCCTTATATGGACTGCAAAAATATAGCCTTATATGGACAGGACCAATATAGCCTTATATGGACTGGAAAAATATAGCCTTATATGGATCGGACCAATATAGCCTTATATGGACTGGAAAAATATAGCCTTATATGGACAGGACCAATATAGCCTTATATGGAAAGGACCAATATAGCCTTATATGGACTGGAAAAATATAGCCTTATATGGATAGGAGCAATATAGCCTTATATGGACTGGAAAAATATAGCGTTATATGGACAGGACCAATATAGCCTTATATGGACTGCAAAAATATAGCCTTATATGGACAGGACCAATATAGCCTTATATGGACTGGAAAAATATAGCCTTATATGGACAGGAAAAATATAGCCTTATATGGACAGGACCAATATAGCCTTATATGGAAAGGACCAATATAGCCTTATATGGATAGGAGCAATATAGCCTTATATGGACTGGAAAAACATAGCCTTATATGGACAGGTACAATATAGCCTTATATGGACTGGAAAAATATAGCCTTATATGGACAGGACCAATATAGCCTTATATGGACTGGAAAAATATAGCCTTATATGGATAGGAGCAATATAGCCTTATATGGACTGGAAAAATATAGCCTTATATGGAAAGGACCAATATAGCCTTATATGGACTGGAAAAATATAGCCTTATATGGACAGGACCAATATAGCCTTATATGGTCTGGAAAAATATAGCCTTATATGGACAGGACCAATATAGCCTTATATGGACTGGAAAAATATAGCCTTATATGGACAGGACCAATATAGCCTTATATGGACTGGAAAAATATAGCCTTATATGGAAAGGACCAATATAGCCTTATATGGACTGGAAAAATATAGCCTTATATGGACAGGACCAATATAGCCTTATATGGACTGGAAAAATATAGCCTTATATGGACAGGACCAATATAGCCTTATATGGACTTGAAAAATATAGCCTTATATGGACCGGACCAATATAGCCTTATATGGAAAGGACCAATATAGCCTTATATGGACTGGAAAAATATAGCCTTATATGGACAGGACCAATATAGCCTTATATGGACTGGAAAAATATAGCCTTATATGGACAGGACCAATATAGCCTTATATGGACTGGAAAAACATAGCCTTATATGGACAGGACCAATATAGCCTTATATGGACTGGAAAAATATAGCCTTATATGGACAGGACCAATATAGCCTTATATGGACTGGAAAAATATAGCCTTATATGGACAGGACCAATATAGCCTTATATGGACTGGAAAAATATAGCCTTATATGGACAGGACCAATATAGCCTTATATGGACTGGAAAAATATAGCCTTATATGGATAGGACCAATATAGCCTTATATGGACTGGAAAAATATAGCCTTATATGGACAGGACCAATATAGCCTTATATGGACTGCAAAAATATAGCCTTATATGGACAGGAGCAATATAGCCTTATATGGACTGCAAAAATATAGCCTTATATGGACAGGACCAATATAGCCTTATATGGACTGGAAAAATATAGCCTTATATGGAGCGGACCAATATAGCCTTATATGGACTGGAAAAATATAGCCTTATATGGACAGGACCAATATAGCCTTATATGGACTGGAAAAATATAGCCTTATATGGATAGGACCAATATAGCCTTATATGGACTGGAAAAATATAGCCTTATATGGACAGGACCAATATAGCCTTATATGGACTGGAAAAATATAGCCTTATATGGATAGGAGCAATATAGCCTTATATGGACTGCAAAAATATAGCCTTATATGGACAGGACCAATATAGCCTTATATGGACTGCAAAAATATAGCCTTATATGGACAGGACCAATATAGCCTTATATGGACTGGAAAAATATAGCCTTATATGGACAGGACCAATATAGCCTTATATGGACTGGAAAAATATAGCCTTATATGGAAAGGACCAATATAGCCTTTTATGGACTGGAAAAATATAGCCTTATATGGACAGGACCAATATAGCCTTATATGGACTGGAAAAATATAGCCTTATATGGACAGGACCAATATAGCCTTATATGGACTTGAAAAATATAGCCTTATATGGCCTGGAAAAACATAGCCTTATATGGAAAGGACCAATATAGCCTTATATGGACTGCAAAAATATAGCCTTATATGGACAGGACCAATATAGCCTTATATGGACTGGAAAAATATAGCCTTATATGGACAGGACCAATATAGCCTTATATGGACTGGAAAAACATAGCCTTATATGGACAGGACCAATATAGCCTTATATGGACTGGAAAAATATAGCCTTATATGGACAGGACCAATATAGCCTTATATGGACTGGAAAAATATAGCCTTATATGGACAGGACCAATATAGCCTTATATGGACTGGAAAAATATAGCCTTATATGGACAGGACCAATATAGCCTTATATGGACTGGAAAAATATAGCCTTATATGGATAGGACCAATATAGCCTTATATGGACTGGAAAAATATAGCCTTATATGGACAGGACCAATATAGCCTTATATGGACTGCAAAAATATAGCCTTATATGGACAGGAGCAATATAGCCTTATATGGACTGCAAAAATATAGCCTTATATGGACAGGACCAATATAGCCTTATATGGACTGGAAAAATATAGCCTTATATGGATAGGACCAATATAGCCTTATATGGACTGGAAAAATATAGCCTTATATGGACAGGACCAATATAGCCTTATATGGACTGGAAAAATATAGCCTTATATGGATAGGACCAATATAGCCTTATATGGACTGGAAAAATATACCCTTATATGGACAGGACCAATATAGCCTTATATGGACTGGAAAAATATAGCCTTATATGGATAGGAGCAATATAGTCTTATATGGACTGGAAAAATATAGCCTTATATGGACAGGACCAATATAGCCTTATATGGACTGCAAAAATATAGCCTTATATGGACAGGAGCAGTATAGCCTTATATGGACTGCAAAAATATAGCCTTATATGGACAGGACCAATATAGCCTTATATGGACTGGAAAAATATAGCCTTATATGGACAGGACCAATATAGCCTTATATGGACTGGAAAAATATAGCCTTATATGGACAGGACCAATATAGCCTTATATGGACTGGAAAAATATAGCCTTATATGGATAGGACCAATATAGCCTTATATGGACTGGAAAAATATAGCCTTATATGGACAGGACCAATATAGCCTTATATGGACTGGAAAAATGTAGCCTTATATGGACAGGACCAATATAGCCTTATATGGACTGGAAAAATATAGTCTTATATGGACAGGACCAATATAGCCTTATATGGACTGGAAAAATATAGCCTTATATGGACAGGACCAATATAGCCTTATATGGACTGGAAAAATATAGCCTTATATGGACAGGACCAATATAGCCTTATATGGACTGGAAAAATATAGCCTTATATGGACAGGACCAATATAGCCTTATATGGACTGGAAAAATATAGCCTTATATGGATAGGACCAATATAGCCTTATATGGACTGGAAAAATATAGCCTTATATGGACAGGACCAATATAGCCTTATATGGACTGGAAAAATATAGCCTTATATGGACAGGACCAATATAGCCTTATATGGACTGGAAAAATATAGCCTTATATGGACAGCACCAATATAGCCTTATATGGACCAGAAAAATATAGCCTTATATGGACAGGACCAATATAGCCTTATATGGAACGGACCAATATAGCCTTATATGGACTGGAAAAATATAGCCTTATATGGACAGCGAAAATATAGCCTTATATGGAAAGGACCAATATAGCCTTATATGGACTGGAAAAATATAGCCTTATATGGACAGGACCAATATAGCCTTATATGGACTTGAAAAATATAGCCTTATATGCATATGACCAATATAGCCTTATATGGACTGGAAAAATATAGCCTTATATGGACAGGACCAATATAGCCTTATATGGACTGGAAAAATATAGCCTTATATGGACAGGACCAATATAGCCTTATATGGACTGGAAAAGTATAGCCTTATATGGAAAGGACCAATATAGCCTTATATGCACTGCGAAAATATAGCCTTATATGGAAAGGACCAATATAGCCTTATATTGACTGGAAAAATATAGCCTTATATGGACAGGACCAATATAGCCTTATATGGACTGGAAAAATATAGCCTTATATGGAAAGGACCAATATAGCCTTATATGGACCGGACCAATATAGCCTTATATGGAAAGGACCAATATAGCCTTATATGGATAGGACCAATATAGCCTTATATGGACTGGAAAAACATAGCCTTATATGGACAGGACCAATATAGCCTTATATGGACTGGAAAAATATAGCCTTATATGGACAGGACCAATATAGCCTTATATGGACTGGAAAAATATAGCCTTATATGGATAGGAGCAATATAGCCTTATATGGACTGGAAAAATATAGCCTTATATGGAAAGGACCAATATAGCCTTATATGGACAGGACCAATATAGCCTTATATGGACTGGAAAAATATAGCCTTATATGGACAGGACCAATATAGCCTTATATGGACAGGACCAATATAGCCTTATATGGACTGGAAAAATATAGCCTTATATGGACAGGACCAATATAGCCTTATATGGACTGGAAAAATATAGCCTTATATGGACAGGACCAATATAGCCTTATATGGACTGGAAAAATATAGCCTTATATGGACAGGACCAATATAGCCTTATATGGACTGGAAAAATATAGCCTTATATGGAAAGGACCAATATAGCCTTATATGGACTGGAAAAATATAGCCTTATATGGAAAGGACCAATATAGCCTTATATGGACTGGATAAATATAGCCTTATATGGACAGGACCAATATAGCCTTATATGGACTGGAAAAATATAGCCTTATATGGACAGGACCAATATAGCCTTATATGGACTGGAAAAATATAGCCTTATATGGACAGGACCAATATAGCCTTATATGGACTGGAAAAATATAGCCTTATATGGACAGGACCAATATAGCCTTATATGGACTGGAAAAATATAGCCTTATATGGATAGGACCAATATAGCCTTATATGGACTGGAAAAATATAGCCTTATATGGACAGGACCAATATAGCCTTATATGGACTGGAAAAATATAGCCTTATATGGACAGGACCAATATAGCCTTAAATGGACTGCAAAAATATAGCCTTATATGGAAAGGACCAATATAGCCTTATATGGACAGGACCAATATAGCCTTATATGGACTGGAAAAATATAGCCTTATATGGAAAGGACCAATATAGACTTATATAGACTTGAAAAATATAGCCTTTTATGGACCGGACCAATATAGCCTTATATGGACAGGACCAATATAGCCTTATATGGACTGGAAAAATATAGCCTTATATGGAAAGGACCAATATAGCCTTATATGGACTGGAAAAATATAGCCTTATATGGACAGGACCAATATAGCCTTATATGGAAAGGACCAATATAGCCTTATATGGACTTGAAAAATATAGCCTTATATCGACAGGACCAATATAGCCTTATATGGACTGCGAAAGTATAGCCTTATATGGAAAGGACCAATATAGCCTTATATGGAAAGCACCAATATAGCCTTATATGGACCGGAAAAATATAGCCTTATATGGAAAGGACCAATATAGCCTTATATGGACTGGAAAAATATAGCCTTATATGGACAGGACCAATATAGCCTTATATGGACTGGAAAAATATAGCCTTATATGGACTGGAAAAATATAGCCTTATATGGAAAGGACCAATATAGCCTTATATGGACTGGAAAAATATAGCCTTATATGGATAGGAGCAATATAGCCTTATATGGACTGGAAAAATATAGCCTTATATGGACAGGACCAATATAGCCTTATATGGACTGGAAAAATATAGCCTTATATGGATAGGACCAATATAGCCTTATATGGACTGGAAAAATATAGCCTTATATGGACAGGACCAATATAGCCTTATATGGACTGGAAAAATATAGCCTTATATGGACAGGACCAATATAGCCTTATATGGACTGGAAAAATAGAGCCTTATATGGACAGGACCAATATAGCCTTATATGGACTGGAAAAATATAGCCTTATATGGATAGGAGCAATATAGCCTTATATGGACTGGAAAAATATAGCCTTATATGGACAGGACCAATATAGCCTTATATGGACTGGAAAAATATAGCCTTATATGGATAGGACCAATATAGCCTTATATGGACTGGAAAAATATAGCCTTATATAGACAGGACCAATATAGCCTTATATGGACTGGAAAAATATAGCCTTATATGGACAGGACCAATATAGCCTTATATGGACTGGAAAAATATAGCCTTATATGGACAGGACCAATATAGCCTTATATGGACTGGAAAAATATAGCCTTATATGGATAGGAGCAATATAGCCTTATATGGACTGGAAAAATATAGCCTTATATGGAAAGGACCAATATAGCCTTATATGGACTGGATAAATATAGCCTTATATGGACAGGACCAATATAGCCTTATATGGACTGGAAAAATATAGCCTTATATGGACAGGACCAATATAGCCTTATATGGACTGGAAAAATATAGCCTTATATGGACAGGACCAATATAGCCTTATATGGACTGGAAAAATATAGCCTTATATGGACAGGACCAATATAGCCTTATATGGACTGGAAAAATATAGCCTTATATGGATAGGACCAATATAGCCTTATATGGACTGGAAAAATATAGCCTTATATGGACAGGACCAATATAGCCTTATATGGACTGGAAAAATATAGCCTTATATGGACAGGACCAATATAGCCTTATATGGACTGCAAAAATATAGCCTTATATGGAAAGGACCAATATAGCCTTATATGGACAGGACCAATATAGCCTTATATGGACTGGAAAAATATAGCCTTATATGGAAAGGACCAATATAGACTTATATAGACTTGAAAAATATAGCCTTTTATGGACCGGACCAATATAGCCTTATATGGACAGGACCAATATAGCCTTATATGGACTGGAAAAATATAGCCTTATATGGATAGGAGCAATATAGCCTTATATGGACTGCAAAAATATAGCCTTATATGGACAGGACCAATATAGCCTTATATGGAAAGGACCAATATAGCCTTATATGGACTTGAAAAATATAGCCTTATATCGACAGGACCAATATAGCCTTATATGGACTGCGAAAGTATAGCCTTATATGGAAAGGACCAATATAGCCTTATATGGAAAGCACCAATATAGCCTTATATGGACCGGAAAAATATAGCCTTATATGGACAGGACCAATATAGCCTTATATGGACTGGAAAAATATAGCCTTATATGGACAGGACCAATATAGCCTTATATGGACTGGAAAAATATAGCCTTATATGGACTGGAAAAATATAGCCTTATATGGAAAGGACCAATATAGCCTTATATGGACTGGAAAAATATAGCCTTATATGGATAGGAGCAATATAGCCTTATATGGACTGGAAAAATATAGCCTTATATGGACAGGACCAATATAGCCTTATATGGACTGGAAAAATATAGCCTTATATGGATAGGACCAATATAGCCTTATATGGACTGGAAAAATATAGCCTTATATGGACAGGACCAATATAGCCTTATATGGACTGGAAAAATATAGCCTTATATGGACAGGACCAATATAGCCTTATATGGACTGCAAAAATATAGCCTTATATGGAAAGGACCAATATAGCCTTATATGGACAGGACCAATATAGCCTTATATGGACTGGAAAAATATAGCCTTATATGGAAAGGACCAATATAGACTTATATAGACTTGAAAAATATAGCCTTTTATGGACCGGACCAATATAGCCTTATATGGACAGGACCAATATAGCCTTATATGGACTGGAAAAATATAGCCTTATATGGATAGGAGCAATATAGCCTTATATGGACTGCAAAAATATAGCCTTATATGGACAGGACCAATATAGCCTTATATGGAAAGGACCAATATAGCCTTATATGGACTTGAAAAATATAGCCTTATATCGACAGGACCAATATAGCCTTATATGGACTGCAAAAGTATAGCCTTATATGGAAAGGACCAATATAGCCTTATATGGAAAGCACCAATATAGCCTTATATGGACCGGAAAAATATAGCCTTATATGGAAAGGACCAATATAGCCTTATATGGACTGGAAAAATATAGCCTTATATGGACAGGACCAATATAGCCTTATATGGACTGGAAAAATATAGCCTTATATGGACTGGAAAAATATAGCCTTATATGGAAAGGACCAATATAGCCTTATATGGACTGGAAAAATATAGCCTTATATGGATAGGAGCAATATAGCCTTATATGGACTGGAAAAATATAGCCTTATATGGACAGGACCAATATAGCCTTATATGGACTGCAAAAATATAGCCTTATATGGACAGGACCAATATAGCCTTATATGGACTGGAAAAATATAGCCTTATATGGACAGGAAAAATATAGCCTTATATGGACAGGACCAATATAGCCTTATATGGAAAGGACCAATATAGCCTTATATGGATAGGAGCAATATAGCTTTATATGGACTGGAAAAACATAGCCTTATATGGACAGGTACAATATAGCCTTATATGGACTGGAAAAATATAGCCTTATATGGACAGGACCAATATAGCCTTATATGGACTGGAAAAATATAGCCTTATATGGATAGGAGCAATATAGCCTTATATGGACTGGAAAAATATAGCCTTATATGGAAAGGACCAATATAGCCTTATATGGACCGGACCAATATAGCCTTATATGGAAAGGACCAATATAGCCTTATATGGACTGCAAAAATATAGCCTTATATGGAAAGGACCAATATAGCCTTATATGGACTGGAAAAATATAGCCTTATATGGACAGGACCAATATAGCCTTATATGGACTGGAAAAATATAGCCTTATATGGAAAGGACCAATATAGCCTTATATGGACTGGAAAAATATAGCCTTATATGGACAGGACCAATATAGCCTTATATGGACTGGAAAAATATAGCCTTATATGGACAGGACCAATATAGCCTTATATGGACTTGAAAAATATAGCCTTATATGGACAGGACCAATATAGCCTTATATGGACTGGAAAAATATAGCCTTATATGGACAGGACCAATATAGCCTTATATGGACTGGAAAAATATAGCCTTATATGGATAGGACCAATATAGCCTTATATGGACTGCAAAAATATAGCCTTATATGGACAGGACCAATATAGCCTTATATGGACTGGAAAAATATAGCCTTATATGGACAGGAGCAATATAGCCTTATATGGACTGCAAAAATATAGCCTTATATGGACAGGACCAATATAGCCTTATATGGACTGGAAAAATATAGCCTTATATGGATCGGACCAATATAGCCTTATATGGACTGGAAAAATATAGCCTTATATGGACAGGACCAATATAGCCTTATATGGACTGGAAAAATATAGCCTTATATGGATAGGACCAATATAGCCTTATATGGACTGGAAAAATATAGCCTTATATGGACAGGACCAATATAGCCTTATATGGACTGGAAAAATATAGCCTTATATGGACAGGACCAATATAGCCTTATATGGACTGGAAAAATATAGCCTTATATGGATAGGACCAATATAGCCTTATATGGACTGGAAAAATATAGCTTTATATGGACAGGACCAATATAGCCTTATATGGACTGGAAAAATATAGCCTTATATGGACAGGACCAATATAGCCTTATATGGACTGGAAAAATATAGCCTTATATGGACAGCACCAATATAGCCTTATATGGACTGGAAAAATATAGCCTTATATGGACAGGACCAATATAGCCTTATATGGAACGGACCAATATAGCCTTATATGGACTGGAAAAATATAGCCTTATATGGACAGCGAAAATATAGCCTTATATGGAAAGGACCAATATAGCCTTATATGGACTGGAAAAATATAGCCTTATATGGACAGGACCAATATAGCCTTATATGGACTGGAAAAATATAGCCTTATATGGACTGGACCAATATAGCCTTATATGGACTGGAAAAATATAGCCTTATATGGACAGGACCAATATAGCCTTATATGGACTGGAAAAGTATAGCCTTATATGGAAAGGACCAATATAGCCTTATATGCACTGCGAAAATATAGCCTTATATGGAAAGGACCAATATAGCCTTATATGGACTGGAAAAATATAGCCTTATATGGACTGGACCAATATAGCCTTATATGGACTGGAAAAATATAGCCTTATATGGACAGGACCAATATAGCCTTATATGGACTGGAAAAGTATAGCCTTATATGGAAAGGACCAATATAGCCTTATATGCACTGCGAAAATATAGCCTTATATGGAAAGGACCAATATAGCCTTATATGGACTGGAAAAATATAGCCTTATATGGACAGGACCAATATAGCCTTATATGGACTGGAAAAATATAGCCTTATATGGACAGGACCAATATAGCCTTATATGGACTGGAAAAGTATAGCCTTATATGGAAAGGACCAATATAGCCTTATATGCACTGCGAAAATATAGCCTTATATGGAAAGGACCAATATAGCCTTATATTGACTGGAAAAATATAGCCTTATATGGACAGGACCAATATAGCCTTATATGGACTGGAAAAATATAGCCTTATATGGAAAGGACCAATATAGCCTTATATGGACCGGACCAATATAGGCTTATATGGAAAGGACCAATATAGCCTTATATGGATAGGACCAATATAGCCTTATATGGACTGGAAAAACATAGCCTTATATGGACAGGACCAATATAGCCTTATATGGACTGGAAAAATATAGCCTTATATGGACTGGAAAAATATAGCCTTATATGGATAGGAGCAATATAGCCTTATATGGACTGGAAAAATATAGCCTTATATGGAAAGGACCAATATAGCCTTATATGGACTGGATAAATATAGCCTTATATGGACAGGACCAATATAGCCTTATATGGACTGGAAAAATATAGCCTTATATGGACAGGACCAATATAGCCTTATATGGACTGGAAAAATATAGCCTTATATGGACAGGACCAATATAGCCTTATATGGACTGGAAAAATATAGCCTTACGTGGACAGGACCAATATAGCCTTATATGGACTGGAAAAATATAGCCTTATATGGATAGGACCAATATAGCCTTATATGGACTGGAAAAATATAGCCTTATATGGACAGGACCAATATAGCCTTATATGGACTGGAAAAATATAGCCTTATATGGACAGGACCAATATAGCCTTATATGGACTGGAAAAATATAGCCTTATATGGACAGGACCAATATAGCCTTATATGGACTGGAAAAATATAGCCTTATATGGACAGGACCAATATAGCCTTATATGGACTGGAAAAATATAGCCTTATATGGATAGGAGCAATATAGCCTTATATGGACTGGAAAAATATAGCCTTATATGGACAGGACCAATATAGCCTTATATGGACTGGAAAAATATAGCCTAATATGGACAGGACCAATATAGCCTTATATGGACTTGAAAAATATCCTTATATGGACAGGACCAATATAGCCTTATATGGACTGGAAAAATATAGCCTTATATGGATAGGACCAATATAGCCTTATATGGACTGGAAAAATATAGCCTTATATGGACAGGACCAATATAGCCTTATATGGACTGGAAAAATATAGCCTTATATGGACAGGACCAATATAGCCTTATATGGACTGCAAAAATATAGCCTTATATGGAAATGACCAATATAGCCTTATATGGACAGGGCCAATATAGCCTTATATGGACCGGAAAAATATAGCCTTATATGGATAGGAGCAATATAGCCTTATATGGACTGTAAAAATATAGCCTTATATGGACAGGACCAATATAGCCTTATATGGACTGGAAAAATATAGCCTTATATGGACTGGAAAAATATAGCCTTATATGGACTGCAAAAATATAGCCTTATATGGACTGGAAAAATATAGTCTTATATGGACTGGAAAAATATAGCCTTATATGGACTGCAAAAATATAGCCTTATATGGACAGGACCAATATAACCTTATATGGACTGGAAAAATATAGCCTTATATGGACAGGAAAAATATAGCCTTATATGGACAGGACCAATATAGCCTTATATGGAAAGGACCAATATAGCCTTATATGGATAGGACCAATATAGCCTTATATGGACCGGAAAAATATAGCCTTATATGGACAGGACCAATATAGCCTTATATGGACTGCAAAAATATAGCCTTATATGGACAGGACCAATATAGCCTTATATGGACCGGACCAATATAGCCTTATATGGAAAGGACCAATATAGCCTTATATGGACTGGAAAAATATAGCCTTAGATGGACAGGACCAATATAGCCTTATATGGACTGGAAAAATATAGCCTTATATGGACAGGACCAATATAGCCTTATATGGACTGGAAAAATATAGCCTTATATGGACAGGACCAATATAGCCTTATATGGACTGGAAAAATATAGCCTTATATGGAAAGGACCAATATAGCCTTATATGGACTGGAAAAATATAGCCTTATATGGACAGGACCAATATAGCCTTATATGGATTGGAAAATATAGCCTTATATGGAAAGGACCAATATAGCCTTATATGGACAGGACCAATATAGCCTTATATGGACCGGAAAAATATAGCCTTATATGGACAGGACCAATATAGCCTTATATGGACTGCGAAAGTATAGCCTTATATGGAAAGGACCAATATAGCCTTATATGGACCGGACCAATATAGCCTTATATGGACCGGAAAAATATAGCCTTATATGGAAAGGACAAATATAGCCTTATATGGACTGGAAAAATATAGCCTTATATGGAAAGGACCAATATAGCCTTATATGGATTGGAAAATATAGCCTTATATGGAAAGGACCAATATAGCCTTATATGGATAGGACCAATATAGCCTTATATGGACTGGAAAAATATAGCCTTATATGGATAGGAGCAATATAGCCTTTTATGGACTGCAAAAATATAGCCTTATATGGACAGGACCAATATAGCCTTATATGGACTGCAAAAATATAGCCTTATATGGACAGGACCAATATAGCCTTATATGGACTGCAAAAATATAGCCTTATATGGAAAGGACCAATATAGCCTTATATGGACAGGACCAATATAGCCTTATATGGACTGGAAAAATATAGCCTTATATGGACAGGACCAATATAGACTTATATAGACTTGAAAAATATAGCCTTTTATGGACTGGACCAATATAGCCTTATATGGACAGGACCAATATAGCCTTATATGGACCGGAAAAATATAGCCTTATATGGATAGGAGCAATATAGCCTTATATGGACTGTAAAAATATAGCCTTATATGGACAGGACCAATATAGCCTTATATGGACTGGAAAAATATAGCCTTATATGGACTGGAAAAATATAGCCTTATATGGACTGCAAAAATATAGCCTTATATGGACTGGAAAAATATAGTCTTATATGGACTGGAAAAATATAGCCTTATATGGACTGCAAAAATATAGCCTTATATGGACAGGACCAATATAACCTTATATGGACTGGAAAAATATAGCCTTATATGGACAGGAAAAATATAGCCTTATATGGACAGGACCAATATAGCCTTATATGGAAAGGACCAATATAGCCTTATATGGATAGGACCAATATAGCCTTATATGGACCGGAAAAATATAGCCTTATATGGACAGGACCAATATAGCCTTATATGGACTGCAAAAATATAGCCTTATATGGACAGGACCAATATAGCCTTATATGGACCGGACCAATATAGCCTTATATGGAAAGGACCAATATAGCCTTATATGGACTGGAAAAATATAGCCTTAGATGGACAGGACCAATATAGCCTTATATGGACTGGAAAAATATAGCCTTATATGGACAGGACCAATATAGCCTTATATGGACTGGAAAAATATAGCCTTATATGGACAGGACCAATATAGCCTTATATGGACTGGAAAAATATAGCCTTATATGGAAAGGACCAATATAGCCTTATATGGACTGGAAAAATATAGCCTTATATGGACAGGACCAATATAGCCTTATATGGATTGGAAAATATAGCCTTATATGGAAAGGACCAATATAGCCTTATATGGACAGGACCAATATAGCCTTATATGGACCGGAAAAATATAGCCTTATATGGACAGGACCAATATAGCCTTATATGGACTGCGAAAGTATAGCCTTATATGGAAAGGACCAATATAGCCTTATATGGACCGGACCAATATAGCCTTATATGGACCGGAAAAATATAGCCTTATATGGAAAGGACAAATATAGCCTTATATGGACTGGAAAAATATAGCCTTATATGGAAAGGACCAATATAGCCTTATATGGATTGGAAAATATAGCCTTATATGGAAAGGACCAATATAGCCTTATATGGATAGGACCAATATAGCCTTATATGGACTGGAAAAATATAGCCTTATATGGATAGGACCAATATAGCCTTATATGGACTGGAAAAATATAGCCTTATATGGACAGGACCAATATAGCCTTATATGGACTGGAAAAATATAGCCTTATATGGACAGGACCAATATAGCCTTATATGGACTGGAAAAACATAGCCTTATATGGAAAGGAAAAATATAGCCTTATATGGACCGGACTAATATAGCCTTATATGGATAGGACCAATATAGCCTTATATGGATAGGACCAATATAGCCTTATATGGACCGGAAAAATATAGCCTTTTATGGACAGGACCAATATAGCCTTATATGGACTGCAAAAATATAGCCTTATATGGACCGGACCAATATAGCCTTATATGGACTGGAAAAATATAGCCTTATATGGACAGGACCAATATAGCCTTATATGCACTGGAAAAATATAGCCTTATATGGAAAGGACCAATATAGCCTTATATGGAAAGGACCAATATAGCCTTATATGGACTTGAAAAATATAGCCTTATATGGACAGGACCAATATAGCCTTATATGGACTGCGAAAGTATAGCCTTATATGGAAAGGACCAATATAGCCTTATATGGAAAGCACCAATATAGCCTTATATGGACCGGAAATATATAGCCTTATATGGAAAGGACCAATATAGCCTTATATGGACTGGAAAAATATAGCCTTATATGGACAGGACCAATATAGCCTTATATGGACTGGAAAAATATAGCCTTATATGGACTGGAAAAATATAGCCTGATATGGAAAGGACCAATATAGCCTTATATGGACTGGAAAAATATAGCCTTATATGGACTGGACCAATATAGCCTTATATGGACTGGAAAAATATAGCCTTATATGGACAGGACCAATATAGCCTTATATGGACTGGAAAAGTATAGCCTTATATGGAAAGGACCAATATAGCCTTATATGCACTGCGAAAATATAGCCTTATATGGAAAGGACCAATATAGCCTTATATGGACTGGAAAAATATAGCCTTATATGGACTGGACCAATATAGCCTTATATGGACTGGAAAAATATAGCCTTATATGGACAGGACCAATATAGCCTTATATGGACTGGAAAAGTATAGCCTTATATGGAAAGGACCAATATAGCCTTATATGCACTGCGAAAATATAGCCTTATATGGAAAGGACCAATATAGCCTTATATGGACTGGAAAAATATAGCCTTATATGGACAGGACCAATATAGCCTTATATGGACTGGAAAAATATAGCCTTATATGGACAGGACCAATATAGCCTTATATGGACTGGAAAAGTATAGCCTTATATGGAAAGGACCAATATAGCCTTATATGCACTGCGAAAATATAGCCTTATATGGAAAGGACCAATATAGCCTTATATTGACTGGAAAAATATAGCCTTATATGGACAGGACCAATATAGCCTTATATGGACTGGAAAAATATAGCCTTATATGGAAAGGACCAATATAGCCTTATATGGACCGGACCAATATAGGCTTATATGGAAAGGACCAATATAGCCTTATATGGATAGGACCAATATAGCCTTATATGGACTGGAAAAACATAGCCTTATATGGACAGGACCAATATAGCCTTATATGGACTGGAAAAATATAGCCTTATATGGACTGGAAAAATATAGCCTTATATGGATAGGAGCAATATAGCCTTATATGGACTGGAAAAATATAGCCTTATATGGAAAGGACCAATATAGCCTTATATGGACTGGATAAATATAGCCTTATATGGACAGGACCAATATAGCCTTATATGGACTGGAAAAATATAGCCTTATATGGACAGGACCAATATAGCCTTATATGGACTGGAAAAATATAGCCTTATATGGACAGGACCAATATAGCCTTATATGGACTGGAAAAATATAGCCTTACGTGGACAGGACCAATATAGCCTTATATGGACTGGAAAAATATAGCCTTATATGGATAGGACCAATATAGCCTTATATGGACTGGAAAAATATAGCCTTATATGGACAGGACCAATATAGCCTTATATGGACTGGATAAATATAGCCTTATATGGACAGGACCAATATAGCCTTATATGGACTGGAAAAATATAGCCTTATATGGACAGGACCAATATAGCCTTATATGGACTGGAAAAATATAGCCTTATATGGACAGGACCAATATAGCCTTATATGGACTGGAAAAATATAGCCTTATATGGATAGGAGCAATATAGCCTTATATGGACTGGAAAAATATAGCCTTATATGGACAGGACCAATATAGCCTTATATGGACTGGAAAAATATAGCCTAATATGGACAGGACCAATATAGCCTTATATGGACTTGAAAAATATCCTTATATGGACAGGACCAATATAGCCTTATATGGACTGGAAAAATATAGCCTTATATGGATAGGACCAATATAGCCTTATATGGACTGGAAAAATATAGCCTTATATGGACAGGACCAATATAGCCTTATATGGACTGGAAAAATATAGCCTTATATGGACAGGACCAATATAGCCTTATATGGACTGCAAAAATATAGCCTTATATGGAAATGACCAATATAGCCTTATATGGACAGGGCCAATATAGCCTTATATGGACCGGAAAAATATAGCCTTATATGGATAGGAGCAATATAGCCTTATATGGACTGTAAAAATATAGCCTTATATGGACAGGACCAATATAGCCTTATATGGACTGGAAAAATATAGCCTTATATGGACTGGAAAAATATAGCCTTATATGGACTGCAAAAATATAGCCTTATATGGACTGGAAAAATATAGTCTTATATGGACTGGAAAAATATAGCCTTATATGGACTGCAAAAATATAGCCTTATATGGACAGGACCAATATAACCTTATATGGACTGGAAAAATATAGCCTTATATGGACAGGAAAAATATAGCCTTATATGGACAGGACCAATATAGCCTTATATGGAAAGGACCAATATAGCCTTATATGGATAGGACCAATATAGCCTTATATGGACCGGAAAAATATAGCCTTATATGGACAGGACCAATATAGCCTTATATGGACTGCAAAAATATAGCCTTATATGGACAGGACCAATATAGCCTTATATGGACCGGACCAATATAGCCTTATATGGAAAGGACCAATATAGCCTTATATGGACTGGAAAAATATAGCCTTAGATGGACAGGACCAATATAGCCTTATATGGACTGGAAAAATATAGCCTTATATGGACAGGACCAATATAGCCTTATATGGACTGGAAAAATATAGCCTTATATGGACAGGACCAATATAGCCTTATATGGACTGGAAAAATATAGCCTTATATGGAAAGGACCAATATAGCCTTATATGGACTGGAAAAATATAGCCTTATATGGACAGGACCAATATAGCCTTATATGGATTGGAAAATATAGCCTTATATGGAAAGGACCAATATAGCCTTATATGGACAGGACCAATATAGCCTTATATGGACCGGAAAAATATAGCCTTATATGGACAGGACCAATATAGCCTTATATGGACTGCGAAAGTATAGCCTTATATGGAAAGGACCAATATAGCCTTATATGGACCGGACCAATATAGCCTTATATGGACCGGAAAAATATAGCCTTATATGGAAAGGACAAATATAGCCTTATATGGACTGGAAAAATATAGCCTTATATGGAAAGGACCAATATAGCCTTATATGGATTGGAAAATATAGCCTTATATGGAAAGGACCAATATAGCCTTATATGGATAGGACCAATATAGCCTTATATGGACTGGAAAAATATAGCCTTATATGGATAGGAGCAATATAGCCTTTTATGGACTGCAAAAATATAGCCTTATATGGACAGGACCAATATAGCCTTATATGGACTGCAAAAATATAGCCTTATATGGACAGGACCAATATAGCCTTATATGGACTGCAAAAATATAGCCTTATATGGAAAGGACCAATATAGCCTTATATGGACAGGACCAATATAGCCTTATATGGACTGGAAAAATATAGCCTTATATGGACAGGACCAATATAGACTTATATAGACTTGAAAAATATAGCCTTTTATGGACTGGACCAATATAGCCTTATATGGACAGGACCAATATAGCCTTATATGGACCGGAAAAATATAGCCTTATATGGATAGGAGCAATATAGCCTTATATGGACTGTAAAAATATAGCCTTATATGGACAGGACCAATATAGCCTTATATGGACTGGAAAAATATAGCCTTATATGGACTGGAAAAATATAGCCTTATATGGACTGCAAAAATATAGCCTTATATGGACTGGAAAAATATAGTCTTATATGGACTGGAAAAATATAGCCTTATATGGACTGCAAAAATATAGCCTTATATGGACAGGACCAATATAACCTTATATGGACTGGAAAAATATAGCCTTATATGGACAGGAAAAATATAGCCTTATATGGACAGGACCAATATAGCCTTATATGGAAAGGACCAATATAGCCTTATATGGATAGGACCAATATAGCCTTATATGGACCGGAAAAATATAGCCTTATATGGACAGGACCAATATAGCCTTATATGGACTGCAAAAATATAGCCTTATATGGACAGGACCAATATAGCCTTATATGGACCGGACCAATATAGCCTTATATGGAAAGGACCAATATAGCCTTATATGGACTGGAAAAATATAGCCTTAGATGGACAGGACCAATATAGCCTTATATGGACTGGAAAAATATAGCCTTATATGGACAGGACCAATATAGCCTTATATGGACTGGAAAAATATAGCCTTATATGGACAGGACCAATATAGCCTTATATGGACTGGAAAAATATAGCCTTATATGGAAAGGACCAATATAGCCTTATATGGACTGGAAAAATATAGCCTTATATGGACAGGACCAATATAGCCTTATATGGATTGGAAAATATAGCCTTATATGGAAAGGACCAATATAGCCTTATATGGACAGGACCAATATAGCCTTATATGGACCGGAAAAATATAGCCTTATATGGACAGGACCAGTATAGCCTTATATGGACTGCGAAAGTATAGCCTTATATGGAAAGGACCAATATAGCCTTATATGGACCGGACCAATATAGCCTTATATGGACCGGAAAAATATAGCCTTATATGGAAAGGACAAATATAGCCTTATATGGACTGGAAAAATATAGCCTTATATGGAAAGGACCAATATAGCCTTATATGGATAGGACCAATATAGCCTTATATGGACTGGAAAAATATAGCCTTATATGGATAGGACCAATATAGCCTTATATGGACTGGAAAAATATAGCCTTATATGGACAGGACCAATATAGCCTTATATGGACTGGAAAAATATAGCCTTATATGGACAGGACCAATATAGCCTTATATGGACTGGAAAAACATAGCCTTATATGGAAAGGAAAAATATAGCCTTATATGGACCGGACTAATATAGCCTTATATGGATAGGACCAATATAGCCTTATATGGATAGGACCAATATAGCCTTATATGGACCGGAAAAATATAGCCTTTTATGGACAGGACCAATATAGCCTTATATGGACTGCAAAAATATAGCCTTATATGGACAGGACCAATATAGCCTTATATGGACTGGAAAAATATAGCCTTATATGGACAGGACCAATATAGCCTTATATGCACTGGAAAAATATAGCCTTATATGGAAAGGACCAATATAGCCTTATATGGAAAGGACCAATATAGCCTTATATGGACTTGAAAAATATAGCCTTATATGGACAGGACCAATATAGCCTTATATGGACTGCGAAAGTATAGCCTTATATGGAAAGGACCAATATAGCCTTATATGGAAAGCACCAATATAGCCTTATATGGACCGGAAATATATAGCCTTATATGGAAAGGACCAATATAGCCTTATATGGACTGGAAAAATATAGCCTTATATGGACAGGACCAATATAGCCTTATATGGACTGGAAAAATATAGCCTTATATGGACTGGAAAAATATAGCCTGATATGGAAAGGACCAATATAGCCTTAAATGGACTGGAAAAATATAGCCTTATATGGATAGGAGCAATATAGCCTTATATGGACTGCAAAAATATAGCCTTATATGTACAGGACCAATATAGCCTTATATGGACTGCAAAAATATAGCCTTATATGGACAGGACCAATATAGCCTTATATGGACTGGAAAAATATAGCCTTATATGGACAGGAAAAATATAGCCTTATATGGACCGGACCAATATAGCCTTATATGGACTGCAAAAATATAGCCTTATATGGATAGGACCAATATAGCCTTATATGGACCGGAAAAATATAGCCTTATATGGACAGGACCAATATAGCCTTATATGGAAAGGACCAATATAGCCTTATATGGATAGGACCAATATAGCCTTATATGGACCGGAAAAATATAGCCTTATATGGACAGGACCAATATAGCCTTATATGGACTGCAAAAATATAGCCTTATATGGAAAGGACCAATATAGCCTTATATGGACTGGAAAAATATAGCCTTATATGGAAAGGACCAATATAGCCTTATATGGACTGGAAAAATATAGCCTTAGATAGAACAGGACCAATATAGCCTTATATGGACTGGAAAAATATAGCCTTATATGGACAGGACCAATATAGCCTTATATGGACTGGAAAAATATAGCCTTATATGGACAGGACCAATATAGCCTTATATGGACTGGAAAAATATAGCCTTATATGGAAAGGACCAATATAGCCTTATATGGACTGGAAAAATATAGCCTTATATGGACAGGACCAATATAGCCTTATATGGATTGGAAAATATAGCCTTATATGGAAAGGACCAATATAGCCTTATATTGATAGGACCAATATAGCCTTATATGGACCGGAAAAATATAGCCTTATATGGACAGGACCAATATAGCCTTATATGGACTGCGAAAGTATAGCCTTATATGGAAAGGACAAATATAGCCTTATATGGACTGGAAAAATATAGCCTTATATGGACAGCACCAATATAGCCTTATATGGAAAGGACCAATATAGCCTTATATGGACTGGAAAAATATAGCCTTATATGGAAAGGACCAATATAGCCTTATATGGATTGGAAAATATAGCCTTATATGGAAAGGACCAATATAGCCTTATATGGATAGGACCAATATAGCCTTATATGGACTGGAAAAATATAGCCTTATATGGATAGGAGCAACATAGCCTTTTATGGACTGCAAAAATATAGCCTTATATGGACAGGACCAATATAGCCTTATATGGACTGCAAAAATATAGCCTTATATGGACAGGACCAATATAGCCTTATATGGACAGGAAAAATATATCCTTATATGGAAAGGAAAAATATAGCCTTATATGGACCGGACCAATATAGCCTTATATGGACTGGATAAATATAGCCTTATATGGACAGGACCAATATAGCCTTATATGGACTGGAAAAATATAGCCTTATATGGACAGGACCAATATAGCCTTATATGGACTGGAAAAATATAGCCTTATATGGACAGGACCAATATAGCCTTATATGGACTGGAAAAATATAGCCTTATATGGACAGGACCAATATAGCCTTATATGGACTGGAAAAATATAGCCTTATATGGATAGGAGCAATATAGCCTTATATGGACTGGAAAAATATAGCCTTATATGGACAGGACCAATATAGCCTTATATGGACTGGAAAAATATAGCCTTATATGGACAGGACCAATATAGCCTTATATGGACTGGAAAAATATAGCCTTATATGGACAGGACCAATATAGCCTTATATGGACTGGAAAAATATAGCCTTATATGGACAGGACCAATATAGCCTTATATGGACTGGAAAAATATAGCCTTATATGGAAAGGACCAATATAGCCTTATATGGACTGGAAAAATATAGCCTTATATGGATAGGACCAATATAGCCTTATATGGACTGGAAAAATATAGCCTTATATGGACAGGACCAATATAGCCTTATATGGACTGGAAAAATATAGCCTTATATGGACAGGACCAATATAGCCTTATATGCACTGGAAAAATATAGCCTTATATGGAAAGGACCAATATAGCCTTATATGGAAAGGACCAATATAGCCTTATATGGACTTGAAAAATATAGCCTTATATGGACAGGACCAATATAGCCTTATATGGACTGCGAAAGTATAGCCTTATATGGAAAGGACCAATATAGCCTTATATGGAAAGCACCAATATAGCCTTATATGGACCGGAAATATATAGCCTTATATGGAAAGGACCAATATAGCCTTATATGGACTGGAAAAATATAGCCTTATATGGACAGGACCAATATAGCCTTATATGGACTGGAAAAATATAGCCTTATATGGACTGGAAAAATATAGCCTGATATGGAAAGGACCAATATAGCCTTAAATGGACTGGAAAAATATAGCCTTATATGGATAGGAGCAATATAGCCTTATATGGACTGCAAAAATATAGCCTTATATGTACAGGACCAATATAGCCTTATATGGACTGCAAAAATATAGCCTTATATGGACAGGACCAATATAGCCTTATATGGACTGGAAAAATATAGCCTTATATGGACAGGAAAAATATAGCCTTATATGGACCGGACCAATATAGCCTTATATGGACTGCAAAAATATAGCCTTATATGGATAGGACCAATATAGCCTTATATGGACCGGAAAAATATAGCCTTATATGGACAGGACCAATATAGCCTTATATGGAAAGGACCAATATAGCCTTATATGGATAGGACCAATATAGCCTTATATGGACCGGAAAAATATAGCCTTATATGGACAGGACCAATATAGCCTTATATGGACTGCAAAAATATAGCCTTATATGGAAAGGACCAATATAGCCTTATATGGACTGGAAAAATATAGCCTTATATGGAAAGGACCAATATAGCCTTATATGGACTGGAAAAATATAGCCTTAGATAGAACAGGACCAATATAGCCTTATATGGACTGGAAAAATATAGCCTTATATGGACAGGACCAATATAGCCTTATATGGACTGGAAAAATATAGCCTTATATGGACAGGACCAATATAGCCTTATATGGACTGGAAAAATATAGCCTTATATGGAAAGGACCAATATAGCCTTATATGGACTGGAAAAATATAGCCTTATATGGACAGGACCAATATAGCCTTATATGGATTGGAAAATATAGCCTTATATGGAAAGGACCAATATAGCCTTATATTGATAGGACCAATATAGCCTTATATGGACCGGAAAAATATAGCCTTATATGGACAGGACCAATATAGCCTTATATGGACTGCGAAAGTATAGCCTTATATGGAAAGGACAAATATAGCCTTATATGGACTGGAAAAATATAGCCTTATATGGACAGCACCAATATAGCCTTATATGGAAAGGACCAATATAGCCTTATATGGACTGGAAAAATATAGCCTTATATGGAAAGGACCAATATAGCCTTATATGGATTGGAAAATATAGCCTTATATGGAAAGGACCAATATAGCCTTATATGGATAGGACCAATATAGCCTTATATGGACTGGAAAAATATAGCCTTATATGGATAGGAGCAACATAGCCTTTTATGGACTGCAAAAATATAGCCTTATATGGACAGGACCAATATAGCCTTATATGGACTGCAAAAATATAGCCTTATATGGACAGGACCAATATAGCCTTATATGGACAGGAAAAATATATCCTTATATGGAAAGGAAAAATATAGCCTTATATGGACCGGACCAATATAGCCTTATATGGACTGGATAAATATAGCCTTATATGGACAGGACCAATATAGCCTTATATGGACTGGAAAAATATAGCCTTATATGGACAGGACCAATATAGCCTTATATGGACTGGAAAAATATAGCCTTATATGGACAGGACCAATATAGCCTTATATGGACTGGAAAAATATAGCCTTATATGGACAGGACCAATATAGCCTTATATGGACTGGAAAAATATAGCCTTATATGGATAGGAGCAATATAGCCTTATATGGACTGGAAAAATATAGCCTTATATGGACAGGACCAATATAGCCTTATATGGACTGGAAAAATATAGCCTTATATGGACAGGACCAATATAGCCTTATATGGACTGGAAAAATATAGCCTTATATGGACAGGACCAATATAGCCTTATATGGACTGGAAAAATATAGCCTTATATGGACAGGACCAATATAGCCTTATATGGACTGGAAAAATATAGCCTTATATGGAAAGGACCAATATAGCCTTATATGGACTGGAAAAATATAGCCTTATATGGATAGGACCAATATAGCCTTATATGGACTGGAAAAATATAGCCTTATATGGACAGGACCAATATAGCCTTATATGGACTGGAAAAATATAGTCTTATATGGACAGGACCAATATAGCCTTATATGGACTGCAAAAATATAGCCTTATATGGAAAGGACCAATATAGCCTTATATGGACAGGACCAATATAGCCTTATATGGACTGGAAAAATATAGCCTTATATGGATAGGACCAATATAGACTTATATAGACTTGAAAAATATAGCCTTTTATGGACCGGACCAATATAGCCTTATATGGACAGGACCAATATAGCCTTATATGGACCGGAAAAATATAGCCTTATATGGATAGGAGCAATATAGCCTTATATGGACTGTAAAAATATAGCCTTATATGGACAGGACCAATATAGCCTTATATGGACTGGAAAAATATAGCCTTATATGGACTGGAAAAATATAGCCTTATATGGACTGCAAAAATATAGCCTTATATGGACTGGAAAAATATAGTCTTATATGGACTGGAAAAATATAGCCTTATATGGACTGCAAAAATATAGCCTTATATGGACAGGACCAATATAACCTTATATGGACTGGAAAAATATAGCCTTATATGGACAGGAAAAATATAGCCTTATATGGACAGGACCAATATAGCCTTATATGGAAAGGACCAATATAGCCTTATATGGATAGGACCAATATAGCCTTATATGGACCGGAAAAATATAGCCTTATATGGACAGGACCAATATAGCCTTATATGGAAAGCAAAAATATAGCCTTATATGGACAGGACCAATATAGCCTTATATGGACCGGACCAATATAGCCTTATATGGAAAGGACCAATATAGCCTTATATGGACTGGAAAAATATAGCCTTAGATGGACAGGACCAATATAGCCTTATATGGACTGGAAAAATATAGCCTTATATGGACAGGACCAATATAGCCTTATATGGACTGGAAAAATATAGCCTTATATGGACAGGACCAATATAGCCTTATATGGACTGGAAAAATATAGCCTTATATGGAAAGGACCAATATAGCCTTATATGGACTGGAAAAATATAGCCTTATATGGACTGGAAAAATATAGCCTTATATGGATTGGAAAATATAGCCTTATATGGAAAGGACCAATATAGCCTTATATGGACAGGACCAATATAGCCTTATATGGACTGGAAAAATATAGCCTTATATGGACAGGACCAATATAGCCTTATATGGACTGCGAAAGTATAGCCTTATATGGAAAGGACCAATATAGCCTTATATGGACCGGACCAATATAGCCTTATATGGACCGGAAAAATATAGCCTTATATGGAAAGGACCAATATAGCCTTATATGGACTGGAAAAATATAGCCTTATATGGAAAGGACCAATATAGCCTTATATGGATTGGAAAATATAGCCTTATATGGAAAGGACCAATATAGCCTTATATGGATAGGACCAATATAGCCTTATATGGACTGGAAAAATATAGCCTTATATGGATAGGAGCAATATAGCCTTTTATGGACTGCAAAAATATAGCCTTATATGTACAGGACCAATATAGCCTTATATGGACTGCAAAAATATAGCCTTATATGGACAGGACCAATATAGCCTTATATGGACTGGAAAAATATAGCCTTATATGGAAAGGAAAAATATAGCCTTATATGGACCGGACCAATATAGCCTTATATGGATAGGACCAATATAGCCTTATATGGATAGGACCAATATAGCCTTATATGGACTTGAAAAATATAGCCTTATATGGACAGGACCAATATAGCCTTATATGGACTGCGAAAGTATAGCCTTATATGGAAAGGACCAATATAGCCTTATATGGAAAGCACCAATATAGCCTTATATGGACCGGAAAAATATAGCCTTATATGGAAAGGACCAATATAGCCTTATATGGACTGGAAAAATATAGCCTTATATGGACAGGACCAATATAGCCTTATATGGACTGGAAAAATATAGCCTTATATGGACTGGAAAAATATAGCCTTATATGGAAAGGACCAATATAGCCTTATATGGACTGCAAAAATATAGCCTTATATGTACAGGACCAATATAGCCTTATATGGACTGCAAAAATATAGCCTTATATGGACAGGACCAATATAGCCTTATATGGACTGGAAAAATATAGCCTTATATGGACAGGAAAAATATAGCCTTATATGGACCGGACCAATATAGCCTTATATGGACCGGGAAAATATAGCCTTATATGGATAGGACCAATATAGCCTTATATGGACTGGAAAAATATAGCCTTATATGGAATGGACCAATATAGCCTTATATGGACAGGACCAATATAGCCTTATATGGACTGGAAAAATATAGCCTTATATGGACAGGACCAATATAGCCTTATATGGACTGCAAAAATATAGCCTTATATGGACAGGACCAATATAGCCTTATATGGACAGGACCAATATAGCCTTATATGGAAAGGACCAATATAGCCTTATATGGATAGGACCAATATAGCCTTATATGGACCGGAAAAATATAGCCTTATATGGACAGGACCAATATAGCCTTATATGGACTGCAAAAATATAGCCTTATATGGACAGGACCAATATAGCCTTATATGGACCGGACCAATATAGCCTTATATGGAAAGGACCAATATAGCCTTATATGGACTGGAAAAATATAGCCTTAGATGGACAGGACCAATATAGCCTTATATGGACTGGAAAAATATAGCCTTATATGGACAGGACCAATATAGCCTTATATGGACTGGAAAAATATAGCCTTATATGGACAGGACCAATATAGCCTTATATGGACTGGAAAAATATAGCCTTATATGGAAAGGACCAATATAGCCTTATATGGACTGGAAAAATATAGCCTTATATGGACAGGACCAATATAGCCTTATATGGATTGGAAAATATAGCCTTATATGGAAAGGACCAATATAGCCTTATATGGATAGGACCAATATAGCCTTATATGGATAGGACCAATATAGCCTTATATGGACCGGAAAAATATAGCCTTATATGGACAGGACCAATATAGCCTTATATGGACTGCGAAAGTATAGCCTTATATGGAAAGGACCAATATAGCCTTATATGGATAGGACCAATATAGCCTTATATGGACCGGAAAAATATAGCCTTATATGGACAGGACCAATATAGCCTTATATGGACTGCGAAAGTATAGCCTTATATGGAAAGGACCAATATAGCCTTATATGGACCGGACCAATATAGCCTTATATGGACCGGAAAAATATAGCCTTATATGGAAAGGACCAATATAGCCTTATATGGACTGGAAAAATATAGCCTTATATGGAAAGGACCAATATAGCCTTATATGGATTGGAAAATATAGCCTTATATGGAAAGGACCAATATAGCCTTATATGGATAGGACCAATATAGCCTTATATGGACTGGAAAAATATAGCCTTATATGGATAGGAGCAATATAGCCTTTTATGGACTGCAAAAATATAGCCTTATATGGACAGGACCAATATAGCCTTATATGGACTGCAAAAATATAGCCTTATATGGACAGGACCAATATAGCCTTATATGGACTGGAAAAATATAGCCTTATATGGAAAGGAAAAATCTAGCCTTATATGGACCGGACCAATATAGCCTTATATGGAAAGGACCAATATAGCCTTATATGGATAGGACCAATATAGCCTTATATGGACTGGAAAAATATAGCCTTATATGGACAGGACCAATATAGCCTTATATGGACTGCAAAAATATAGCCTTATATGGACAGGACCAATATAGCCTTATATGGACTGGAAAAATATAGCCTTATATGGACAGGACCAATATAGCCTTATATGCACTGGAAAAATATAGCATTATATGGAAAGGACCAATATAGCCTTATATGGAAAGGACCAATATAGCCTTATATGGACTTGAAAAATATAGCCTTATATGGACAGGACCAATATAGCCTTATATGGACTGCGAAAGTATAGCCTTATATGGAAAGGACCAATATAGCCTTATATGGAAAGCACCAATATAGCCTTATATGGACCGGAAAAATATAGCCTTATATGGAAAGGACCAATATAGCCTTATATGGACTGGAAAAATATAGCCTTATATGGACAGGACCAATATAGCCTTATATGGACTGGAAAAATATAGCCTTATATGGACTGGAAAAATATAGCCTTATATGGAAAGGACCAATATAGCCTTATATGGACTGGAAAAATATAGCCTTATATGGATAGGAGCAATATAGCCTTATATGGACTGCAAAAATATAGCCTTATATGTACAGGACCAATATAGCCTTATATGGACTGCAAAAATATAGCCTTATATGGACAGGACCAATATAGCCTTATATGGACTGGAAAAATATAGCCTTATATGGACAGGAAAAATATAGCCTTATATGGACCGAACCAATATAGCCTTATATGGACTGCAAAAATATAGCCTTATATGGATAGGACCAATATAGCCTTATATGGACCGGAAAAATATAGCCTTATATGGAATGGACCAATATATCCTTATATGGACTGCAAAAATATAGCCTTATATGTACAGGACCAATATAGCCTTATATGGACCGGACCAATATAGCCTTATATGGAAAGGACCAATATAGCCTTATATGGATAGGAGCAATATAGCCTTATCTGGACTGGAAAAACATAGCCTTATATGGACAGGACCAATATAGCCTTATATGGACTGGAAAAATATAGCCTTATATGGACAGGACCAATATAGCCTTATATGGACTGGAAAAATATAGCCTTATATGGACAGGAGCAATATAGCCTTATATGGACTGGAAAACTATAGCCTTATATGGAAAGGACCAATATAGCCTTATATGGACTGGAAAAATATAGCCTTATATGGACAGGACCAATATAGCCTTATATGGACTGGAAAAATATAGCCTTATATGGACAGGACCAATATAGCCTTATATGGACTGGAAAAATATAGCCTTATATGGAAAGGACCAATATAGCCTTATATGGACTGGAAAAATATAGCCTTATATGGAAAGGACCAATATAGCCTTATATGGATTGCAAAAATATAGCCTTATATGGATAGGAGCAATATAGCCTTATATGGACTGCAAAAATATAGCCTTATATGGACAGGACCAATATAGCCTTATATGGACTGGAAAAATATAGCCTTATATGGACAGGACCAATATAGCCTTATATGGACAGGACCAATATAGCCTTATATGGAAAGAACCAATATAGCCTTATATGGATAGGACCAATATAGCCTTATATGGATAGGACCAATATAGCCTTATATGGACTGGAAAAATATAGCCTTATATGGACAGGACCAATATAGCCTTATATGGACTGGAAAAATATAGCCTTATATGGACAGGACCAATATAGCCTTATATGGACTTGAAAAATATAGCCTTATATGGACAGGACCAATATAGCCTTATATGGACTGGAAAAATATAGCCTTATATGGACAGGACCAATATAGCCTTATATGGACAGGACCAATATAGCCTTATATGGACTGGAAAAATATAGCCTTATATGGACAGGACCAATATAGCCTTATATGGACTGGAAAAATATAGCCTTATATGGAAAGGACCAATATAGCCTTATATGGAAAGGACCAATATAGCCTTATATGGACTGGAAAAATATAGCCTTATATGGAAAGGACCAATATAGCCTTATATGGACTGGAAAAATATAGCCTTATATGGAAAGGACCAATATAGCCTTATATGGACTGGAAAAATATAGCCTTATATGGATAGGAGCAATATAGCCTTATATGGACTGCAAAAATATAGCCTTATATGGACAGGACCAATATAGCCTTATATGGACTGGAAAAATATAGCCTTATATGGACAGGACCAATATAGCCTTATATGGACTGGAAAAATATAGCCTTATATGGACAGGAAAAATATAGCCTTATATGGACCAGACCAATATAGCCTTATATGGAAAGGACCAATATAGCCTTATATGGATAGGACCAATATAGCCTTATATGGACTGGAAAAATATAGCCTTATATGGACAGGACCAATATAGCCTTATATGGACTGGAAAAATATAGCCTTATATGGACAGGACCAATATAGCCTTATATGGACTGGAAAAATATAGCCTTATATGGACAGGACCAATATAGCCTTATATGGACTGGAAAAATATAGCCTTATATGGACTGGAAAAATATAGCCTTATATGGACAGGACCAATATAGCCTTATATGGACTGGAAAAATATAGCCTTATATGGACAGGACCAATATAGCCTTATATGGAAAGGACCAATATAGCCTTATATGGACTGCGAAACTATAGCCTTATATGGAAAGGACCAATATAGCCTTATATGGAAAGGACCAATATAGCCTTATATGGACCGGAAAAATATAGCCTTATATGGAAAGGACCAATATAGCCTTATATGGACTGGAAAAATATAGCCTTATATGGACAGGACCAATATAGCCTTATATGGACTGGAAAAATATAGCCTTATATGGACTGGAAAAATATAGCCTTATATGGAAAGGACCAATATAGCCTTATATGGACTGGAAAAATATAGCCTTATATGGATAGGAGCAATATAGCCTTATATGGACTGCAAAAATATAGCCTTATATGGACAGGACCAATATAGCCTTATATGGACTGCAAAAATATAGCCTTATATGGACAGGACCAATATAGCCTTATATGGACTGGAAAAATATAGCCTTATATGGACTGGAAAAATATAGCCTTATATGGACAGGACCAATATAGCCTTATATGGAAAGGACCAATATAGCCTTATATGGATAGGACCAATATAGCCTTATATGGACTGGAAAAATATAGCCTTATATGGACAGGACCAATATAGCCTTATATGGACTGGAAAAATATAGCCTTATATGGACAGGACCAATATAGCCTTATATGGACCGGACCAATATAGCCTTATATGGAAAGGACCAATATAGCCTTATATGGAAAGGACCAATATAGCCTTATATGGACTGGAAAAATATAGCCTTATATGGACAGGACCAATATAGCCTTATATGGACTGGAAAAATATAGCCTTATATGGACAGGACCAATATAGCCTTATATGGACTGGGAAAATATAGCCTTATATGGACAGGACCAATATAGCCTTATATGGACTGGAAAAATATAGCCTTATATGGACTGGGAAAATATAGCCTTATATGGACAGGACCAATATAGCCTAATATGGACTGGAAAAATATAGCCTTATATGGACAGGACCAATATAGCCTTATATGGACTGGAAAAATATAGCCTTATATGGACAGGACCAATATAGCCTTATATGGAAAGGACCAATATAGCCTTATATGGACTGGAAAAATATAGCCTTATATGGACAGGACCAATATAGCCTTATATGGACTGGAAAAATATAGCCTTATATGGACAGGACCAATATAGCCTTATATGGACTGGAAAAATATAGCCTTATATAGCCTTATATGGACAGGACCAATATAGCCTTATATGGACTGGAAAAATATAGCCTTATATGGACAGGACCAATATAGCCTTATATGGACTGGAAAAATATAGCCTTATATGGACAGGACCAATATAGCCTTATATGGACAGGACCAATATAGCCTTATATGGACTGGAAAAATATAGCCTTATATGGACAGGACCAATATAGCCTTATATGGACTGGAAAAATATAGCCTTATATGGACTGGAAAAATATAGCCTTATATGGACTGGGAAAATATAGCCTTATATGGACAGGACCAATATAGCCTAATATGGACTGGAAAAATATAGCCTTATATGGACAGGACCAATATAGCCTTATATGGACTGGAAAAATATAGCCTTATATGGACAGGACCAATATAGCCTTATATGGACAGGACCAATATAGCCTTATATGGACTGGAAAAATATAGCCTTATATGGACAGGACCAATATAGCCTTATATGGACTGGAAAAATATAGCCTTATATGGACAGGACCAATATAGCCTTATATGGACTGGAAAAATATAGCCTTATATGGACAGGACCAATATAGCCTTATATGGACTGGGAAAATATAGCCTTATATGGACAGGACCAATATAGCCTTATATGGACTGGAAAAATATAGCCTTATATGGACTGGGAAAATATAGCCTTATATGGACAGGACCAATATAGCCTAATATGGACTGGAAAAATATAGCCTTATATGGACAGGACCAATATAGCCTTATATGGACTGGAAAAATATAGCCTTATATGGACAGGACCAATATAGCCTTATATGGACAGGACCAATATAGCCTTATATGGACTGGAAAAATATAGCCTTATATGGACAGGACCAATATAGCCCTATATGGACCGGAAAAATATAGCCTTATATGGACAGGACCAATATAGCCTTATATGGACTGGAAAAATATAGCCTTATATGGACAGGACCAATATAGCCTTATATGGACTGGAAAAATATAGCCTTATATGGACTGGAAAAATATAGCCTTATATGGACAGGACCAATATAGCCTTATATGGACTGGAAAAATATAGCCTTATATGGATAGGACCAATATAGCCTTATATGGAAAGGACCAATATAGCCTTATATGGACTGGAAAAATATAGCCTTATATGGACAGGACTAATATAGCCTTATATGGACTGGAAAAATATAGCCTTATATGGACAGGACCAATATAGCCTTATATGGACTGGAAAAATATAGCCTTATATGGACAGGACCAATATAGCCTTATATGGACTGGAAAAATATAGCGTTATATGGACTGGAAAAATATAGCCTTATATGGACAGGACCAATATAGCCTTATATGGACTGGAAAAATATAGCCTTATATGGACAGGACCAATATAGCCTTATATGGACTGGAAAAATATAGCCTTATATGGACAGGACCAATATAGCCTTATATGGAAAGGATCAATATAGCCTTATATGGACAGGACCAATATAGCCTTATATGGACTGGAAAAATATAGCCTTATATGGACAGGACCAACATAGCCTTATGTGGACTGGAAAAATATAGCCTTATATGGACAGGACCAATATAGCCATATATGGACTGGAAAAATATAGCCTTATATGGACAGGACCAATATAGCCTTATATGGACTGCAAAAATATAGCCTTATATGGACAGGACCAATATAGCCTTATATGGACTGGAAAAATATAGCCTTATATGGACAGGACCAATATAGCCTTATATGGACTGGAAAAATATAGCCTTATATGGACAGGACCAATATAGCCTTATATGGACTGGAAAAATATAGCCTTATATGGACAGGACCAATATAGCCTTATATGGACTGGGAAAATATAGCCTTATATGGACAGGACCAATATAGCCTTATATGGACTGGAAAAATATAGCCTTATATGGAAAGGACCAATATAGCCTTATATGGACTGGAAAAATATAGCCTTATATGGACAGGACCAATATAGCCTTATATGGACTGGAAAAATATAGCCTTATATGGACAGGACCAATATAGCCTTATATGGACTGGAAAAATATAGCCTTATATGGACAGGACCAATATAGCCTTATATGGACTGGAAAAATATAGCCTTATATGGACAGGACCAATATAGCCTTATATGGACTGGAAAAATATAGCATTATATGGACAGGACCAATATAGCCTTATATGGAAAGGACCAATATAGCCTTATATGGACTGGAAAAATATAGCCTTATATGGACAGGACCAATATAGCCTTATATGGACTGGAAAAATATAGCCTTATATGGACAGGACCAATATAGCCTTATATGGACTGGAAAAATATAGCCTTATATGGACAGGACCAATATAGCCTTATATGAACTGGAAAAATATAGCCTTATATGGACAGGACCAATATAGCCTTATATGGACAGGACCAATATAGCCTTATATGGACTGGAAAAATATAGCCTTATATGGACAGGACCAATATAGCCCTATATGGACCGGAAAAATATAGCCTTATATGGACAGGACCAATATAGCCTTATATGGACTGGAAAAATATAGCCTTATATGGACAGGACCAATATAGCCTTATATGGACTGGAAAAATATAGCCTTATATGGACTGGAAAAATATAGCCTTATATGGACAGGACCAATATAGCCTTATATGGACTGGAAAAATATAGCCTTATATGGACAGGACCAATATAGCCTTATATGGGAAGGACCAATATAGCCTTATATGGACTGCGAAACTATAGCCTTATATGGAAAGGACCAATATAGCCTTATATGGAAAGGACCAATATAGCCTTATATGGACCGGAAAAATATAGCCTTATATGGAAAGGACCAATATAGCCTTATATGGACTGGAAAAATATAGCCTTATATGGACAGGACCAATATAGCCTTATATGGACAGGACCAATATAGCCTTATATGGACAGGAAAAATATAGCCTTATATGGACCAGACCAATATAGCCTTATATGGAAAGGACCAATATAGCCTTATATGGATAGGACCAATATAGCCTTATATGGACTGGAAAAATATAGCCTTATATGGACAGGACCAATATAGCCTTATATGGACTGGAAAAATATAGCCTTATATGGACAGGACCAATATAGCCTTATATGGACCGGACCAATATAGCCTTATATGGAAAGGACCAATATAGCCTTATATGGAAAGGACCAATATAGCCTTATATGGACTGGAAAAATATAGCCTTATATGGACAGGACCAATATAGCCTTATATGGACTGGAAAAATATAGCCTTATATGGACAGGACCAATATAGCCTTATATGGACTGGAAAAATATAGCCTTATATGGACTGGAAAAATATAGCCTTATATGGACAGGACCAATATAGCCTTATATGGACTGGAAAAATATAGCCTTATATGGACAGGACCAATATAGCCTTATATGGACTGGAAAAATATAGCCTTATATGGACAGGACCAATATAGCCTTATATGGACTGGAAAAATATAGCCTTATATGGACAGGACCAATATAGCCTTATATGGAAAGGACCAATATAGCCTTATATGGACTGGAAAAATATAGCCTTATATGGACAGGACCAATATAGCCTTATATGGACTGGAAAAATATAGCCTTATATGGACAGGACCAATATAGCCTTATATGGACTGGAAAAATATAGCCTTATATAGCCTTATATGGACAGGACCAATATAGCCTTATATGGACTGGAAAAATATAGCCTTATATGGACAGGACCAATATAGCCTTATATGGACTGGAAAAATATAGCCTTATATGGACAGGACCAATATAGCCTTATATGGACAGGACCAATATAGCCTTATATGGACTGGAAAAATATAGCCTTATATGGACAGGACCAATATAGCCTTATATGGACTGGAAAAATATAGCCTTATATGGACTGGAAAAATATAGCCTTATATGGACAGGACCAATATAGCCTTATATGGACTGGAAAAATATAGCCTTATATGGACAGGACCAATATAGCCTTATATGGAAAGGACCAATATAGCCTTATATGGACTGGAAAAATATAGCCTTATATGGACAGGACTAATATAGCCTTATATGGACTGGAAAAATATAGCCTTATATGGACAGGACCAATATAGCCTTATATGGACTGGAAAAATATAGCCTTATATGGACAGGACCAATATAGCCTTATATGGACTGGAAAAATATAGCGTTATATGGACTGGAAAAATATAGCCTTATATGGACAGGACCAATATAGCCTTATATGGACTGGAAAAATATAGCCTTATATGGACAGGACCAATATAGCCTTATATGGACTGGAAAAATATAGCCTTATATGGACAGGACCAATATAGCCTTATATGGAAAGGATCAATATAGCCTTATATGGACAGGACCAATATAGCCTTATATGGACTGGAAAAATATAGCCTTATATGGACAGGACCAATATAGCCTTATGTGGACTGGAAAAATATAGCCTTATATGGACAGGACCAATATAGCCTTATATGGACTGGAAAAATATAGCCTTATATGGACAGGACCAATATAGCCTTATATGGACTGCAAAAATATAGCCTTATATGGACAGGACCAATATAGCCTTATATGGACTGGAAAAATATAGCCTTATATGGACAGGACCAATATAGCCTTATATGGACTGGAAAAATATAGCCTTATATGGACAGGACCAATATAGCCTTATATGGACTGGAAAAATATAGCCTTATATGGACAGGACCAATATAGCCTTATATGGACTGGAAAAATATAGCCTTATATGGACTGCAAAAATATAGCCTTATATGGACAGGACCAATATAGCCTTATATGGACAGGACCAATATAGCCTTATATGGAAAGGACCAATATAGCCTTATATGGACTGGAAAAATATAGCCTTATATGGACAGGACCAATATAGCCTTATATGGACTGGAAAAATATAGCCTTATATGGACAGGACCAATATAGCCTTATATGGACTGGAAAAATATAGCCTTATATGGACAGGACCAATATAGCCTTATATGGACTGGAAAAATATAGCCTTATATGGACAGGACCAATATAGCCTTATATGGACTGGAAAAATATAGCATTATATGGACAGGACCAATATAGCCTTATATGGAAAGGACCAATATAGCCTTATATGGACTGGAAAAATATAGCCTTATATGGACAGGACCAATATAGCCTTATATGGACTGGAAAAATATAGCCTTATATGGACAGGACCAATATAGCCTTATATGGACTGGAAAAATATAGCCTTATATGGACAGGACCAATATAGCCTTATATGAACTGGAAAAATATAGCCTTATATGGACAGGACCAATATAGCCTTATATGGACAGGACCAATATAGCCTTATATGGACTGGAAAAATATAGCCTTATATGGACAGGACCAATATAGCCCTATATGGACCGGAAAAATATAGCCTTATATGGACAGGACCAATATAGCCTTATATGGACTGGAAAAATATAGCCTTATATGGACAGGACCAATATAGCCTTATATGGACTGGAAAAATATAGCCTTATATGGACTGGAAAAATATAGCCTTATATGGACAGGACCAATATAGCCTTATATGGACTGGAAAAATATAGCCTTATATGGACAGGACCAATATAGCCTTATATGGAAAGGACCAATATAGCCTTATATGGACTGCGAAACTATAGCCTTATATGGAAAGGACCAATATAGCCTTATATGGAAAGGACCAATATAGCCTTATATGGACCGGAAAAATATAGCCTTATATGGAAAGGACCAATATAGCCTTATATGGACTGGAAAAATATAGCCTTATATGGACAGGACCAATATAGCCTTATATGGACTGGAAAAATATAGCCTTATATGGACTGGAAAAATATAGCCTTATATGGAAAGGACCAATATAGCCTTATATGGACTGGAAAAATATAGCCTTATATGGATAGGAGCATTATAGCCTTATATGGACTGCAAAAATATAGCCTTATATGGACAGGACCAATATAGCCTTATATGGACTGCAAAAATATAGCCTTATATGGACAGGACCAATATAGCCTTATATGGACTGGAAAAATATAGCCTTATATGGACAGGAAAAATATAGCCTTATATGGACCAGACCAATATAGCCTTATATGGAAAGGACCAATATAGCCTTATATGGATAGGACCAATATAGCCTTATATGGACTGGAAAAATATAGCCTTATATGGACAGGACCAATATAGCCTTATATGGACTGGAAAAATATAGCCTTATATGGACAGGACCAATATAGCCTTATATGGACCGGACCAATATAGCCTTATATGGAAAGGACCAATATAGCCTTATATGGAAAGGACCAATATAGCCTTATATGGACTGGAAAAATATAGCCTTATATGGACAGGACCAATATAGCCTTATATGGACTGGTAAAATATAGCCTTATATGGACAGGACCAATATAGCCTTATATGGACTGGAAAAATATAGCCTTATATGGACAGGACCAATATAGCCTTATATGGACTGGAAAAATATAGCCTTATATGGACTGGAAAAATATAGCCTTATATGGACAGGACCAATATAGCCTTATATGGACTGGAAAAATATAGCCTTATATGGACAGGACCAATATAGCCTTATATGGACTGGAAAAATATAGCCTTATATGGACAGGACCAATATAGCCTTATATGGAAAGGACCAATATAGCCTTATATGGACTGGAAAAATATAGCCTTATATGGACAGGACCAATATAGCCTTATATGGACTGGAAAAATATAGCCTTATATGGACAGGACCAATATAGCCTTATATGGACTGGAAAAATATAGCCTTATATAGCCTTATATGGACAGGACCAATATAGCCTTATATGGACTGGAAAAATATAGCCTTATATGGACAGGACCAATATAGCCTTATATGGACTGGAAAAATATAGCCTTATATGGACAGGACCAATATAGCCTTATATGGACAGGACCAATATAGCCTTATATGGACTGGAAAAATATAGCCTTATATGGACAGGACCAATATAGCCTTATATGGACTGGAAAAATATAGCCTTATATGGACAGGACCAATATAGCCTTATATGGACTGGAAAAATATAGCCTTATATGGACAGGACCAATATAGCCTTATATGGACTGGAAAAATATAGCCTTATATGGACAGGACCAATATAGCCTTATATGGACTGGAAAAATATAGCCTTATATGGACAGGACCAATATAGCCTTATATGGACTGGGAAAATATAGCCTTATATGGACAGGACCAATATAGCCTTATATGGACTGGAAAAATATAGCCTTATATGGACTGGGAAAATATAGCCTTATATGGACAGGACCAATATAGCCTAATATGGACTGGAAAAATATAGCCTTATATGGACAGGACCAATATAGCCTTATATGGACTGGAAAAATATAGCCTTATATGGACAGGACCAATATAGCCTTATATGGACAGGACCAATATAGCCTTATATGGACTGGAAAAATATAGCCTTATATGGACAGGACCAATATAGCCCTATATGGACCGGAAAAATATAGCCTTATATGGACAGGACCAATATAGCCTTATATGGACTGGAAAAATATAGCCTTATATGGACAGGACCAATATAGCCTTATATGGACTGGAAAAATATAGCCTTATATGGACTGGAAAAATATAGCCTTATATGGACAGGACCAATATAGCCTTATATGGACTGGAAAAATATAGCCTTATATGGACAGGACCAATATAGCCTTATATGGAAAGGACCAATATAGCCTTATATGGACTGGAAAAATATAGCCTTATATGGACAGGACTAATATAGCCTTATATGGACTGGAAAAATATAGCCTTATATGGACAGGACCAATATAGCCTTATATGGACTGGAAAAATATAGCCTTATATGGACAGGACCAATATAGCCTTATATGGACTGGAAAAATATAGCGTTATATGGACTGGAAAAATATAGCCTTATATGGACAGGACCAATATAGCCTTATATGGACTGGAAAAATATAGCCTTATATGGACAGGACCAATATAGCCTTATATGGACTGGAAAAATATAGCCTTATATGGACAGGACCAATATAGCCTTATATGGAAAGGATCAATATAGCCTTATATGGAAAGGACCAATATAGCCTTATATGGACTGGAAAAATATAGCCTTATATGGACAGGACCAATATAGCCTTATATGGACTGGAAAAATATAGCCTTATATGGACAGGACCAATATAGCCTTATATGGACTGGAAAAATATAGCCTTATATGGACAGGACCAATATAGCCTTATATGGACTGGAAAAATATAGCCTTATATGGACAGGACCAATACAGCCTTATATGGACTGGAAAAATATAGCCTTATATGGACAGGACCAATATAGCCTTATATGGACTGGAAAAATATAGCCTTATATGGACTGGAAAAATATAGCCTTATATGGACAGGACCAATATAGCCTTATATGGACTGGAAAAATATAGCCTTATATGGACAGGACCAATATAGCCTTATATGGACAGGACCAATATAGCCTTATATGGACTGGAAAAATATAGCCTTATATGGACAGGACCAATATAGCCTTATATGGACTGGAAAAATATAGCCTTATATGGACAGGACCAATATAGCCTTATATGGAAAGGACCAATATAGCCTTATATGGACTGGAAAAATATAGCCTTATATGGACAGGACCAATATAGCCTTATATGGACTGGAAAAATATAGCCTTATATGGACAGGACCAATATAGCCTTATATGGACTGGAAAAATATAGCCTTATATGGACAGGACCAATATAGCCTTATATGAACTGGAAAAATATAGCCTTATATGGACAGGACCAATATAGCCTTATATGGACAGGACCAATATAGCCTTATATGGACTGGAAAAATATAGCCTTATATGGACAGGACCAATATAGCCCTATATGGACCGGAAAAATATAGCCTTATATGGACAGGACCAATATAGCCTTATATGGACTGGAAAAATATAGCCTTATATGGACAGGACCAATATAGCCTTATATGGACTGGAAAAATATAGCCTTATATGGACTGGAAAAATATAGCCTTATATGGACAGGACCAATATAGCCTTATATGGACTGGAAAAATATAGCCTTATATGGACAGGACCAATATAGCCTTATATGGAAAGGACCAATATAGCCTTATATGGACTGCGAAACTATAGCCTTATATGGAAAGGACCAATATAGC